>NC_056731.1:827126971-827396971 GCF_019279795.1 Protopterus annectens | reverse complement strand
CCCCATAAATAAAAGCAAAATAAATAAATAAAACATTCCACTAGAAATGTTTCCATTTCCCCTACATACAGACCCAGTTATGTTTCAGAGTCTGAGAAAAATCCAGAAACCCCCTCATGATATGTAGCTATATACCTGAACAATGAGGTCATCCTTTCAGAAGACTGGACATCTCACTTACCTTAAGTGTAGGCTGTTTAAGAATGCATAAGACAGGAAACTTTGACTGTGAATACTAAGAAAATTGTATTGAATATGATAGAAAAAACAAGTATTTGTGATACCTTAATTTTGTATTTGTTAAGCAGGGCAGAGCATTGATCCACATGGACCTTTTTCAGACCCATCCAGGGAGCACTGTATAGTTACCTGACTTGCTCAGAGTCACAAAACATGCAAGTAGAGGTAAGGGGGACTGTATTATTGCCCCCAAAATGAAGATCATTAACAGTTCATAGCCTTCATCCTCTGTACTACCTGTCACACCTTATATCAAGAGGGCAACAAGACGACACTTAGAAAAGACAGAGGTAATAAAGAATTGCCCTCCCACTAAAAGACATTTGAAGGCTTTTCTTAGATTAAATAGGTAATACATAAAACTTGTACCTAATTTTCCAATGATTGCCTATTCTTTGACAGATCTCACAAAAGGGAAAGCCCCAATCAAGATTCCATGGTCTCCTGTGGCGAATAAAACATTTACAGAGCTAAAAAGAAACGGATGTTTTGAACCAGTATTAGTGATTCCTGATTTTACTAAAGAATTTACTCTATATACAGATGCATCAGAGAGGTTTGGAAGAAATACTGTCCAAGATGAGGAGTACTCTGTGTGATGTATCAGCAGGGAATTAAGCAATGCTATAAAAAGATATTCAACCACAGATAGCGACTGTTTTGTATTGAAGTGGACCCTTAAGGTGCCATTTATCTAGAATGTATTTCGTCTTAGTAACTGATGATGTCCCTCCACAGTGGCTAAGTAAACAGAGGGATGGCTTATACTGAGGGGCGCTATCTCTCAAATCTTTCAGTTTTGCACTGATCCTCAGATTTGAATGAGTGAATTGGAATGCCATCTGGCTATAATCCATCATATTAAGTCCTAAACTAGTGGTTTGTGCTGAGTGAGAGAATGTAGTTGTAATATAAAAGGTACAGAAAATGTATAGCATGTCTTTAAAAGTGATTTGCATACGGGAAATTCCCACAGAACTTTGTCAAATACTTGCATGTATTAGACAGCGAATGAGGTTTTAAATGCCAGTTGCTGCTGTATAAAAGGAGGTAGCCTGCAAACAGCAAGCTAGAAAGTTAAGTTACACATTTGGAGGTTGAGAAATCTAATGTAGAGGCTTACCTGAAGATCCTGAAGGGGTGAAGTTTAGAAGCCAATTTGGGGCTTTTTTGTTGGGAGTATCTGGTAGAAACATCTGTAGTAAAGAGCTGGAATCCAAGTCTGCATGAGGCCTACATCCAGGGGCTTTCTAAAGACAGAGTATTTATTGCAAAGACTATACAAGATGGTGTATAAAAGGTGGAAATAACCCTAAAGTACTGTTATGCTTGTCTGAACTAAATGTCGAGAACGTGCTGTTATGATTTCCCCGAGTATTCACAAAATAAAGCTTTTTTTTAATAATTGGTGCTTACATCATTTCCTTGCTTTTGGACTTACAGTGTACAATTTTTTTTTCATTTTGTACACTGGGAAGGGGTGTTACATCAGCAGTGAAAACTGACTCTAGGTTGATGGTCATTGTTGATGTAACACCTCAAATCCATATACAAAATGGAAAGAGGGGGTTGGAGTTGAAGGAGATGTTACTGAAAAAAAATGTAAGGAACTTAACATAACATAAGATCTTACAGGAGAGGTCATTGCAAAAGTATATCAACATTTGGGCTTTAGTAGATGTTTGTGGTCTGCTCTTCTTTCTTAAATAGAATTTTTATCATCTGTGCCTATATCACTGTCAAGACCTATGCTAATCTTGAATTTTGCTAGGCGTGAGAGGCACTGGTATATTTATCTTCTGTTCTTGCAATATGGTATTGTCCTTAAAATAAATAATATTCTGTAACAATGTAATTTAAAATGGTTACAATAAAACAATGTGCACTTTTAGGGTAGGGGTGAAGAGAGGACACCTTGTGTATTACTTTGACTCTCCTGAAATATCTGCTTTTATAGTAAGTACCTTGCACACAGATGTACTTTCTTTTTTGCAAAGGGTCAGTGTAACCAGAATTCATGACATTCAGGTGTTTAGATTTCCAGATAGTGTTATCTTAACGGTAGGAGATGAGCAATTCCAAGATCCCTTGTAACATGGCTGGGCCAAACTCTCTTCTACCTCTGGTCTGTGCTTCCAACATGTTGTGTTTTGCAAAGGTTTGTACAGTGATCTCTAGGGCAGTTTCTCAAATGTCTAGACCAGAAACATTTCTAAAAACTGCTGAATATGTAGCTGCGTCTCTGGGGGATAATGGATTTTTTGATCTTTGTACTGGTTTCTTATAATTAGTTCAAGAAAATTCAGTATGAGAGCTTTTTAGATAAAAATTGCTTACTAACAGGTAGGCCTTCTTTCTCTCTCTTAAATACAATTTTGTTATGTTTGAATTTATTTATTCATCAGGTATAATATCTGAGGTGCTTTTGTGTATCTGGCAAATGTAAATAATGTCTTCCATCATTCTGGTAGCATGGGTAAAGGACTTGCTCTTGTATAATCATATTGTGAGTTGCTACTGATAACACATATGTAATGAAAATTCAGATAGATTTGACTGACAGGTGGTGAGCCTGATAGTTTGTAGCTCTTTCGAGATCCTTCTAGTGATTTCTGTCAGTGGCATTTTCTACTATATTTACTGGTTCAAAGGCAGGCAAAGTCAACTTTTGCAACTCAAATGTTCTAATGCCATGGAAGAGAGCTATGACTTTGTGGTTATGCTAAATGAAGAAATCCTTTAAGGAAAGCCTTTATGTATAGGTGTTTCAACAATCAAGTATTGTTGTGCATGAACTCCAATTATTGAATAGATCAAGTCAGAATCAGATAAATGATCTAAATAGACTAATGACAATGTGATGGATTCAGTCCTTGGAAGATTGTTCAAGAAGCAAATCTCTTTCACTTTTCAAACAGAATTTTATTGAGTTAGGTCTCTTGGCTTCCTTTAAGATGTTTAAAACATGAATAGAAAAGAAGCTGGTGTTAGGAATCAGAGCTATATATTCCAGGCACTGACAGAGTAAGGGTGTGGGAACTTGATGCAATGCTTTATCCTGCTGTGTGTCCTAAGGACTTGTGCTGTGGCAATAGACATGGTGGAAGAGAGATCAGGCTCATTAGCAGAGAAAATCATTGTTGCATTGTTGTCTTGGCAAACAGAGACTTAGCAAGATAAGACTGACCTTATCTTACCTTGTTTTGTATTGAACAGCACATTGGATATAAGAGCACATGAACTGAAGTCATGCAGTAGAAGTTTCAATGCATTATCATTGATGTCCCAAGGTTATTTAATCTTATAATTTATACCCTGCCAATGTCCTCCCTCAGGCCACACCTCCATTCTCCAGTTGGATCATACTAGTCCAGCCTAGACAACATTTGTAAATAACCATTCTGTCATCTAGATTATGTTGAAAGGAAGATACTGAGTGGCACCATTGAACTTAAATTATTCAATTATTCTGCAGTGATACAGGAAGTGAAGAACTAAGAGTGAAAGAACTGATGAGAGCTCTTAGTAAGTTAACTACAAATGATTCCCTTACACACCAGCCAAATGAGACCAGCACAGGCCTTCACATGTACACACCAGCCAAAGATAATGTCAGCATGAGACCAGCACAGACCTTCACATGTACACACCAGTCAAAGATAAAGTCAGCATAAGACCAGCACAGGCCTTCACAGGTACACACCAGCCAAAGATAATGTCAGCATGAGACCAGCACAGGCCTTCACATGTACACACCAGCCAAAGATAATGTCAGCATGAGACCAGCACAGGCCTTCACATGTACACACCAGTCAAAGATAAAGTCAGCATAAGACCAGCACAGGCCTTCACATGTACACACCAGCCAAACATAATGTCAGCATGAGACCAGCACAGGCCTTCACATGTACACACCAGTCAAAGATAATGTCAGCATAAGACCAGCACAGGCCTTCACATGTATACACCAGCCAAAGATGATGTCAGCATGAGACCAGCACAGGCCTTCACATGTACAAACCAGCAAAAGATAAAGTCAGCATGAGACCAGCACAGGCCTTCACATGTACACACCAGTCAAAGATAAAGTCAGCATAAGACCAGCACAGGCCTTCACATGTACACACCAGCCAAAGATAATGTCAGCATGAGACCAGCACAGGCCTTCACATGTGCACACCAGCCAAAGATAAAGTCAGCATAAGACCAGCACAGGCCTTCACATGTACGCACCAGCCAAAGATAATGTCAGCATGAGACCAGCACAAGCCTTCACATGTACAAACCAGCAAAAGATAAAGTCAGCATAAGACCAGCACATGCCTTCACATTTACAAAGCAGCCAAAGATAAAGTCAGCATGAGACCAGCACAGGCCTTCACATGTACAAAGCAGCCAAAGATAAAGTCAGCATGAGACCAGCACAGGCCTTCACATGGAAATGAGCACAACTGACGAGCACTGTAGCCAGGAAAGAAGAACATATAACATGGGTAAACACTGTCATTTAGTGTTGTTATAGTGACTCTTCCCAAAGAATATATTTAGCAGTTGTTACAATTACTGCCTCACAGTGCTTAGTTCTCTAGTTCAGTTCTTGGCAATGGTGCCTTCTTTGTGGAGTCTGCATATCTTTTCTGCATTTACATAGATTTTTTGTCAAGGTGCTTCAGTTTCCTCCTACATCCCAAAATGAGTTTTGTAAATTGTCTTCAGGTATGTGTTTCTGCAGTACATAATGCCAACTGTTTACATGATCAACTTTTTAAAATGTGTTTTACACTAAGTGCATTGAATGTCGGACTGCAAAACATATCAAATGTATTATAATTGAATATATGTGTGGTCAGAGTATTGTGCAGGCTTGGGTTAGGGTAGGTAAATTTGTGTTTTGGAGTACATGCAGGTATGAGCAAGATGTTCCACATATCCATCATGTCACTTGTTTTGTACATCAACAGAAATGCTCTGCCAGCATCTATGATACAAGTAATTGGAAAGAACACAACTATGCCTCTCTTTAAATTGAACCCACTGTAAAAATGTGAGTCTTTTAGTGATTGATCCTAATATCTGATATACACATGCCTTCCTAAGCAGAACTCACCCTGAACTAACCCTCGTTTGTCTCAAATTACACATGAATGGGGACACACTCTCCTTTCAAGTCTATAGATCTAGTTCAGTGCTCGTCAGTTGGGTTGGGAGGGTGGCCTAATGGTTAAGGTGTTTGCCTTACAAACACAAGGTGCATGGTTTGAGTCTCACAAGGGATAATTGGCTAAGCTTAAAATGGCTCGCAAGGGCAGTTAGCTTAGTACTAATCTATGAACCTATGAACAAATGATCAACTCAGGGCACGTGCTGCTGAACTGAATAACACCAGTCTCACATTACCATCCTTGTTACAAACTATCTAGCAAGGAGGCCTCCATCTACTTCTATGCCAAACCCAGCCAATGTCCCTCCATCTTAAATCTTTACTTGACAATAGCATAAGTAAAAAAGGTTTAGGTGAAAGTCTTGCAGCTATAGCCAAAAGTCTGGCATTCCTATACCACCCCAATTGGATGCTATAGTGTGTTATTTTCTTGTTTCGCTGGGCCTGTCCTTCTCCCACATGAAAGGCATTAGCTCATCTCAAATTGCTTTGAACAACTTCCTCCTTGGATGTAATGGAATAGCTTAAAAGGTACAGAGTGTTAGAGGGAGATGGAGCACTTGGACTACAACTCTTTTTTGATCAGGCTCCATGACCTGATTTCTCAACTTCGTTACTATTTTTTATGGCATTACATCTTTTCAGCATTGCCTTCCAGGAGACCTCCATTGTATCATATAGCAAGTATGTGATCCAGAATCTTAAATATGCTACTCTAATATCATGTATGGGTATCTTCCTTTCAAATAATTTTTTTTTTGGTTTATTTTTCATCTTTGCCTTCTCTGGGCATTGTTCAAGATCCCCTCTATCTGCTGCTTTGTACAGCACGTTCATTCCTCACAGAGGCAACCACTGACCACCCATCTGAAGCTAGGGTGTTTTTTAAATTTAAGGACTTAAATGATCTGTAGGTACCTGCAACTATTCTAAGGTTCTTAGAGCAATGAGTGCCATAGAAGGTGTGCAGGTGATGTAACCCATCAAGTCATCATTTATCGAATTTGATTTCCAATCTCCACCTAGAATTCTAAAATTGAAATCAGTACCTGGCCATATGCAGCACCTCCTTATACTGAAGGCAGGTAAGCTGGCAATTCCATGCCAACGTTCCCCTGTGTCAGCTCCTGCCAGTGCCTGAACACTACTCAAGACTTTGAACACCTGAGTCCTAGTCAGCACATTAGCTCTCTAAGTCAACAGAGCTGGGTGCTTTCAAATCACTGGTGTAGAAAAAAAATCACTTATGTTTCCTGGAATTTTGATTTCTTTATTTTGTACTTGAATAGCTTTCAAAGGTTATTTAGGATATCAAATACCCCAGGAAGATTTTTCTCCAGGTCAACTACATCAATAAATTTCCCACATATAGTGATGGTTTGACATCCCTGTCAATCCACCAATAAAATGGAATTTCATTGCAATTTTGCCAGGGATTCTAGGTAAATTATAAATAAAATGGACACAATTGACAACATGTCTAGTTTTCCTTCCTATCTTGAGACACTGTGACAGTCCTGAGTTAGCTCCCCAACACCACCAAGTCTTGCCCAGTGGCTCCCTTTCCTTTACCCAGTTCACCTATTCATTATTTTCTGGGAGAAAGGGATATGTACTCTACAGCCTGGGCAAGAGCCCTACTGCTTATTTCTTTCCTGGCTGGGTGGGCTAATCAGACAATAGATTCCCCAAGATAGGTAACAGCTATGCAGTACACACTGGGCCAGACTGATAGACCTAGTGGACTCACCTGTACTCCCCTTGGAGGTCCTAATCCACATGGTTGCTCCTAGGGCTGCACTAGTAGAGTGAACCATGAGCAGCATGCCTTCCTCCATATGCCTGCTAATCCCCATCCTAGGTAGCATATGCTCTGCAGGCTGGATCTCTATGGGTGAAATGTATAGTGCTCCCACTAGGTATCACCCAAGCAGCAAGCTCTAATCACTTGCCTCCATACAAGATGACTGAGCAGACAATGGCTGCCAAACACCTGTTCTCCATGGCCTGCTCCCTCCAGCACCTGTTCTGTTAATTAAACCTGGAGCATCTGGTTTCAATCAAGGCTTTATTTCTCTGTGCCATGGAAGTAGAGATCATCTTGAATTAACTCAGATAAAAGTTGCAAATTCGCTATTAATAAGGCTTGTTAATTTAACAAAGTCACATTGAAACCAAAGGTTCTCAAAACTTCAAACAAAAATTGACAGTCTACACTGACAAAGGATTTTTGGGATCCAGGCTGAGCATTAATAATGACTTTCTAGACAACCGGGTATCTTGCATAATCATATGCATCTTCGTTACAACAGCAAATATTTGCATGGCCTGTTTAAATCTACATTGATCTGAATAACCTATCTTGATAATGCTGGGGTCAACCTACATGCCAACAGTGTCACACATTTTGTAATGTAAATGAAATGATTCATTTGAGATATATTTTGAATTTAAAACCACTGAATTAGGTCTCATGATTGGTAATGAAGTGTCATATGGTGTATCATATATTTATATAAAATGGAGAGACAATTTTTTTAAGTTGTTTCTAATGAAGTTCATTAAGTGAAGGAAAGTACTAAATCATGTTCAGGTTGATTCCTTTGTGTTTCTTCAACTCTTGGTAGTAGCCATTCATAGCTTTCAGTTGAATTTTCCTTTTTTTACATCTGTTTGGTGTATTTTTGTAATGCTGAATTAATATAAAAACTGAATGATAAGAAATTGCATCTTGACAATCATTCCCACTTGTTTATGATTTACTGAGATCACTTCTTTCCACTAAAATGGAGGGATATGAAAAGTGTTTAGTACTTTTCACACTCCCCATCTGATAACTCTTCAATATAATTCCATGTAGACCCTGAAGCATTCCATTAGAAAGTCAGAACAACAGGAAAGTTAAGTCTTCAATACTAACTGAGGCTACCAATATATTTTTTGGTGTTCAGTAAGGAGCTTAGATAAAGGTAAATCTTCAAAAAATTATTTTAATGAGGGTCATGTTGGACCCCCTGTATATGATTTATGATAAATCCACAGAAAGCTTGTAGAATTTCAGTGGCCATTCTGACTTTGGTCTGTGCATGCATTTCTACTATTCCCCAAGCCATCTTTTGTTTCTTCATATGATGAAAGCAAAATGCTAGAGACCAATGGGAAGCAGTTCAATTTTTACATATTTGAGCTTGCAATATTTTCTTTGTAAACTATTAAGTTGCAAAATTCCTCCCTAAAACTCTCTTAACCTGTCAGTCATTGCATATAGCCTACCTAACTCTTACACTCCTTGAAAAACAAAGAAAAAAATCTAAAAGACTGTTCTGTTTTTGTGTACTGTATTATAATGGCTTTTAGAGACCCTACTTAGAAACCCAAACATATACCTCCTTCGGAAAAATTCTCTGTCATTGTTCTAAATGACCTGTAAACCAAGTTAAAACGTGTTTTGAATAACAAAGGGAAGTATCAAATTGTTAGTATTGAGGTAGAACATATGCTTGGGTAGACAATGAAGCAATGTGGCAATCTCTACACAAACAGTGATAGGATTGGTACCAAGCATCTACACAGCACAACACTCTTTAGTTATCACAATTTATCTGTTCTAGAGGAAGCAGCATACCCCTACCCTTATTCATTAAGTGACTTTGTAGTTAATATCTAATCACCTGCTAATATTTTAACTCCTTCATGAAACTGTACCCATTCAAACAACATATAGCAAACCTATCACTGTATAGTTGTCTTTAGTGACCTATATCTATCTATGTATCTGTCTATGTCTAGATCTATGTTACTTGACTGGATGATCATTTGTTTGAATCCCAAATGGTCAAACACATTTGACTGAAAATGTATTTGATGGAAAACCATTTGATACAAAACCTTCTCCCCAACAAACATACTATAACAGAGTTTTTGCAGGGGCAAAACCCCCTGTACCCCATCCTTGTGTAGAGTAAGCCCCCCATACTCCCTTATATATCTATCTATCTATCAATATATATATATATATATATATATATATATATATATATATATATATATATATATATATATATATATATAAAACTGCACAGCCATCGAGGAAAGAAAAAACACCATTCACAGTCAGTCAGTGCTGGAGTGGAAACACAAACATCTGCAGATCTGAGGGTACGTCATGACGTGGACCATTGCAATCCACACATAACTCTGCTAGACTAACTTCCTTAATAACTGCTATGGTAGGAAATGGCACCATTGCATAGTTTCTATATACTGCACTTTCTGTCAAATGAGTTTTCAATCAAGTGGATTCAGCCATTCAAAATTCTATCAAATGAGCATCCAATCAAATGACATAGCCCCTATGAATATAAAGAGAGAGAGAGAATCATCATCAAAGTTGCAGGGTACTACAAATTCCCTTGACTACCATAGAGCTGCTGAATGGGTCTACTGAGTGAGAGAGCACCACAAAATAAGCACTCCCGGATATGAATATATTTACCGCCCTTTTCCTGTGGTAAAGAAATGAGGCAAAAGTAACATCCAGCATATCACAGATGAAATAGTTTAATGTACTCATGGTTAGATAGGTGTATCTTATGAATGCGAAGTGTTGGTAGTTTCAGTTTGTACAAATAAACAAGGACCCTGTCCCTTTTAACAGTGATTTCAGCCAATTCATATTCTAGGACATATTTACATTTCTAACAGTAAAATAGTGTCCATCACTTTAGTAAGGATGATTTACTCTAATAATTATTAAGCAAGGACCAGGGTCAAAATTGACCCAGCAGAGTATTTTAGCTCAGTACTTAGAAATTGCCGAAAACAGCAGATGATCATTCTGCATGTACCTGCCAGCATCAGAAAGATACTTGGTCCTCACCCATCATCCCAGTTAGCCACAGGAGTACCCCATTCAGAAAAAGGATCCATTACAAGTAAGGTTCCTCTATTACTAAACAAAGTAGCATTTTCTGTTACTTATCATTAGCATCCAGTTGGCGTTATTCGTTCATATGTGGTTACTCAACCTCCTAATATAGGAGAAGTAGTGGGAAAGCTCAAGGACAGCAGTGTGGCATCTAGAAATAGTTACAAAACTCATACTGCTCATTTGGTTTGTCAAACAACCATTTTTATTGAAATTTACCTCCAAGTGAACATTTGCTATTGAGAAAAACATATTATCTGCCAAATCATTAGTTGCAAGAAAATAAATCTAGCTTCTTATAATATGTACTTAACTTATTATGAATAATCTTTGTAAAGAAACGTGTAAAATATTTTTTGGATCCATTTGCCCATGCTGCCTATCAGTCATCAGTCCCCTTCTGGAAAATTGACCTATTCCTTCCTTATCATCAGAGCAAGGGTCAGCCTAGACAGGACATTCATTCATTCAGTTATCAGGGATAGTTCATGATTTTTTTTTACTCTGTGTGTATCCATAATATCTCTGCATGCACTTGGCATTACCAGGGGGCAGGGGATGTGCAATTGTTTGTCCACAAAGGATGTCCCCTAACTTCTGTAAGGTATGCTCCCTTCATGTAGCTCTGTTCCTCTCCATGAAGAAAGGTAGGTGGTTTCCCTGGTCCCTACCAGGGAAAATAGCACCTGTCCAGTGTACACAACCCTCCCCAGCCCCTTCACTCCCACTTCTCACTGGATGACTCCATCAGTGCTGGAGTTATTAACTGAATCCCCAACACCTGGATCACAGCGAAGACTCTGTCTCTCTATGTCCTAGAACCAAGCATACAGAACAGTACAAAACTAGTTTTATGCATTGTATATTTTCATTTCATATGTAAAATATGCCTTAATGCAAGCAAGTTGTCATTTTATTTCAGCAGCAGAAAGTAAAACTTTCATTTTTTTCAGTAGTTATGAAACAAAATTAAATGATAAGAAAAATGGGCAGAAAATGTGGACAATTCTCTCGTTTGAATTTAGCTGAACTGTGGAACTCAGTCATTGCAATAGCACATTAGTACAAGAATGCATGCATTCAATTATGGACATGCGTCTAGAATAGTAATATAGTACTTAAATTCTTATTCATCTAACTATGACTCAAACATGCATACAAAGCCCCATGTTAATGTCTGATCTGAGAGTCAGTCAGGCATGCTATTGAAAGTAATGTGATGAAGTAATTATACAGAAGGTATTAACAGCACATGCAGTTTGACTTAAAAGAAGGAATTAAAAGAAAAAGAATTATTTGTATTTCAGGAAAAAAGTAGTCATTAGAGGACCAATATTTTTAGATTCTATAATCAGTTACACAGTGTATTAATAATAAGCCAGATGCTCTGTTTCACATTTGTGTAATTTCTTCAGACTCTGTTTCACATTTGTATAATTTGTTGATTTTACAATTCTGAAGCCAGTCATATGAGTTTAAAATACTATAGAAACAAGGGACCAAATTAGATGTTTGTAGTTACACTGTAATGAAATATGCGAATATACAGTAAAAGCATTTACAGTGGTACATATTTATAGTGGTACATTGTAAGCCTGAAAAGTACAAGTCACCCTATCCTGCATTTGAAACCTGTGTAAAATGTCTCCGAAGACTTAAGACTAAACAGCAATCATTTCAAATCATTTACCTAAGAGATGAATAAACAGCAACTGATCAAATGAACTTTTAAAACGATCCAGTCTGCCAGAACTGCCCTTTCTTATAAACTCTTTCCTAAGTTCCAAAACCACAGCAGCTGCATGTATTACTTGACTGATTATTGCCGTGTTACTGAATTTGGTATAATTTTTAAAAGAGATGAAAAGAGCAAAATGACATAACATGAACCCCTCACATTTACAGTCGTAGACAAATATGTTCCTTTTGCTTCAAAACATTTTTATTGTTATAATAATTTTTTATATTCTAAGAGCAAATCATTCCAAGTACGTTTTATCTAAACTGTTACTAGTACATATATTCCATTAAAATGAGAAAACAGAACTGCTAATAAAAAGTCAGTTTGCTTTCCTTCTTTCAAATCTAATATAAATAAATATATTTCTTTACATGTGTATTACTGTATAGCCAATCAAAAGAAGTTTACAGCTTCATATTAGTCCATATTTATGGGTGCTATTGTTTGGTGTTCAGAAACAAAATGTCTGAATGTACTTGCTAACTCTATGATTGTATCTACATTTTTTTCCAGTAATGGGCTTTATACCATCCAGTATTGCTAGACCATTAATAATAGTTATTCACGTTATTGCATCCTCACTGTTTTCTCACTATGCAAGTCTCATGCCCCATAAAAAGGAAGTCAGAAAAGAGCAAAGCATGGCTAAGTATAATGCAGAATTAGGAGAAGTGAAATGACACCTGTCTAGGTGAACGGTTTACAAGAAGCAAATACATTCATCTGCGTTCAAAGCAGTCCTTCAAAAGTGGTAAGGTGATCAGCAGGCGGAAGTTAAGGAGGCAGTGAGTTACAGACTACTAGAACAATCTTAGAAGAGGCTCCACTTTCCTCAGCTGCCTATTCAAAACTGGCTTTTGTTAATGTAAGTGCACTGTCCATTTGTGAACTACCTGAACAATGAACTTGGATACATTTAAACACAGGTGTCAGACAGAAAAATCCTGATGTAGCACTATAAAATTAATCCTAACAGTAAGAAGTAGAGCCGGATTATCGTCAAATGGGGTCCTAGGCAGGGTAATGTGGGTCTATATTATATCATCAAATGCTTAAAAAAAAAACGAACAATGAATAATTGACCCCATGTAAGCAAAAGCTTACAATCTCGAAAGGTCAGAGCAGCGATTTTTTTTTTCCAAGGGAAAAAAATTGCTGTTCCAAAAAAAAAAAAAAAGAAAAGAAATTGAAAGAATACATAAAGTGGGGGGCTTTGCCCCCCACACCCCCCTACTTAAATATACCAACTCCAAGATTGCACTACAGTGCCAAAAATGGCAAAGTAATGGAAGCGGCCAAGCAAATTCTTTCCCTGGTCCTCTAATGACTACTTTTTTAAAAGCCGCTTCACTATTTTGCCTTTTTATTGTTTTAAGTTCAACCAAGACGCATTCGATAGAATGCGTCTTCGGTCATCTAATAGGAACCCAGGTAATGCATCACTCCATCCCCAATCAGCAGCCAGTCCAGTGTCCCATTACTTGGCTATTTTGCCCCAGTTACCATAAACCCTGTTGTCAGTGTGCATCATATTTTCTTCATACTTCTACAGCGATTACAACTATTTGGAATTAATGTAAAACTCTTATTTCAAATTTTATAGCATGAACACTGATTACCATTGACATGCAAAGTTGTTTGCTAGCAGCAACTTCGTCATTAATTACAGTTCTCTTTACTGTCGAATCATTCAGATGACTTTTACTTCTGCAGAGATTGTGCATATTGACTGATACTGGTGGATTGTAATGACAAAAGTTTGAGTGGCAATCAAAACAAAACAGTCTCACAATGAAAACAGACTTAGCATGAACAACAGTTAACTTCTCTTCCCCTGAAACTTACTTTCATTGAAACTGCACCAATTGTTTTCATAGCAAATGTATCTGGCTAGTGGTAGATTAAATTTATCTTCGGGCTGTTTTCAACCATTGGCCCCTTGCACACATTTTAGAATTATGTATACATGCATGTGTTTTTTGATTCACCTTCTAGATTGTATTAAACTGTATCCCTTGTATAATACAGCACCACTTGCTAAAGTGTGTTTTAAATTTTGTAGTTTTGAATATTTTTCCAGTAAGAAATTAAACAAAATATATGAACCAGTAATGACAAAACTTCCCATTTCAGATCATTTCAACCATAAAAAGTCACTCAGACTTCTGTCATTACAATCCACCAATATCAGTCAATATGCACAATCTATGCAGAAGTAAAAGTCATCAGAATAATTCCACATTAAAGAGAACTGTAATTAATGAAAAGGTTGCTGCTAGCAAACAACTTTGCATTTCAGTGTTTCATCTACAAATTCAGTGCCTGCTGCCCTTAAAAAAATCAGTTGCCTATGTTACATTAAACAAAAATGGTGAGTTGGTGTTAGAAATGGCTGGTAAGCCAGCAACAGAAGCAACAGATTCAAGCAATCTCATATTGCAGGAAAAACACAGATAAGATCTGCTAAGCTTTTCTGGTGCTTGAGCATGCATCCAGTGGTGGACTTACGATATGATATATAACATTGCTGTCTGAAAACCTGTTGTTTATTTTCAACTTGGCTGCACTGATGTTTGGATGCCAACTGCAGGTAGTTCATGAGAATTCACAGATGTGACAGATGTGGGTACATTTTGGGTGTGCAAATGAACAATATACCTAAGTGTATGTTATGTGTGATTATAAATTGCAGTAGGCATGATCACTGCATATTTTCATGTATCTGTTAACATTAAAAGGCCCACATGACCTCAAAAGTGCATACTAACTATTATATCTAAATGCCATGATGAGCCCCATGTTTAGGAAAGTAAGTCTGATGATGCCTGGGTTTCTGAAACAGGAAGCTGTACCTGTCAAACAAAATATCCTCATGCTAGGGCTCCCCATTGAAATTATATTCATGTTTTTCATTGGTACATATGGGTGTTCCTTCGTTGAAGGTTGTGTGTTAGGCCCGGCAAGCCAGCATGTAAAAATCTACTGCCAATCATTAGCGGACCGGAGTTCCGCTGTGGCGACCCCTAACTGGGAAAAGCCGAAAGACACAAACAAACAAACATAAGCACAAGTGTCATAACTAAATCTGTTGACATAAAGATAGAAAGTTCTGACTACAAACCAAGTGAAAGCAGTTCTGTTAGCAGCTCAGGCACCTGCTTGAGCTGGACAAGAGGAAGATGTATGACATGGCATTGCCCACTTGCATCTTCCAGGGGCATGATATGGGGGCATATAAGGAGTAACGCAATCTCACAAGCTCTGGTGATGGTATTGGGGGTCAAGAAAGATAACCCATTGCTGTGTTAGGTAGGTGGACAAAGAGGAATGTGCTGCCATATAGGTGGGTGCATTTCCCTCATGGCACCATTGCACATCATTGGGGGTAACATCAGCTTTGTATGTCAGTGGAAGATAGGTTTTAAGCAAAAAAAAATCTTAGACATAGTATGATGGCCTTGGCTGCAGTCTTCTAGTCCCAGGTTGCACGGGAATCATAGCTGAACAGCTGTAGAAATCTTTTTGTCCCAAGGGAAAGTAGCCTTCTGCTGTAGGGACATTCTGGAGTGCCCTACAGTGTGGTGGCCCCATTAGGAATGAGACCGTAGAGAAACGCTAGGGGTCTGAAATCACTGGTAAGTTGGTCAATAAGTGGCATAGCTTCTGCCAAGAATAACAATATCTGTAAATGTGTGCAAGCCTTTTGTATTCATGTCAAAAGCTCCACAGATCTGATGATTCAGTATTTCAGTGTACCCATATCTGAACATAGCTGGCCATTTCTTTCAGTGCCACAGTCCCCTGGGAAGAAACAATGACACAGGGAGAAGGGACTCCTGCATTCTTACCAGTATGAGACATGGCACAGCATGCTCCCAGCTGCCTAATTCTCTTCATGTGAGATCATAGTATTTTTAACCACAGCATGTGGTGATATAAGCTACCAACATTACTGTCTAGAATAGAAATGTACATGATGCTATTTGGTACATAGAACATATCCTTAATGTACACAGTTACACTGCACTATTCTATCTTAGGTGTCATCATTTGAGAAATATTGGGAATCTCATTACATTTCCTCACTATATATGATTGTGCATATGTGCTGGATAGGGCTGATATGGCAGGCTGCATCATCTGTTCTGTAGCCTATCACTGAGCAACATGTCCCACATATTCCACCACCCGTGATACTGTGATGAATGCAGAAGCTAGAGAGGTGTAAAATATGGCATACTATATCTTCATGTGATAAAAATAAGCATGCATGCCATTCATAGGTTGAATGGCACAGAGGTGAGAATGTGCCAGATCTGTAAAGGGACAATAGTAGATTTCACAGCAAAAAGGGTATTGATTCAGTGCTACAATTTCTTTGCTGAGGTACCTGAAACTGAATGCAATGTTCATATCATGCAGCTACTGGAAGAGGTAATTAAGATATACTTCAGCAGACATGAGCTACATGTGTGACATCCCCGGTACATATACGTGTAATATTCTTCACATTACATTGTCGTACTGCATGTTGTTTTTCAAGTACTAATGTTATGCCTACAAGGCAAAACTAACGTTTTATACAGTTTTCATGTACAGCATTCAATATTACATGTGTGGCAATGTTGTGTCCTCACCAAGACCTGATTCCGCTAGACAGTCAAGTTATCCACTAGGTATGACATGACCCATGAGCTCACCTTTAAACAGGCAAGGAATGCTGCTTTGTTGACATGGCCATCCCATCTGCAGCCTTTGAATCTGCATGTATTGTCTGCCTTATGTGCCCTGTCGTTCCTGTCAGTTATTGACTTCCGGCAGGAGGCATCATCTGCTTATGATCACCAGCTGCCTTTGTATCTTTTGTGGTCTACCTTTATAGAAATTCATGTTTTCTCACTTCTTGGGAATGTGCTGTCTCCATGCCTACAGCCATCCCTTCCAGGACAATGTTACCAATTGCGGTGCAACATCATTCATTTTTGTGGGAGACAAACTGCACCACTGCATCTGACTATTTATTTTATTCTTTATTTTTGACTGCGTAAGCTCACTGGACACAACAGTCCATTTTCAGGGGTGACCCAGGAACCCTGCTGGTTAAATGACTTGCTCAGAGTCATACAGCAGACAAGTGAACAGGGGCGGCTCGTGGCATAGGGCTGCCGGACTGCAGCCCCCTCAAAAAGAAAAAAAGAAAAAGAAATGAAAAATAAAAAAAAATATTTTTTAAAATTGCGCATAGACCGAGTCCCGGCTTATCGGTCTATGCGCATGCTCAGGGCAGCCCGTCCCCATAGGGGGACACAAGGAGCGTCTGTGCACTTTTACAGTGCACAGACCCGCCAGGATTATGGGACGCGTCCGGACTGCAAGAGGAGCAGCAGGGACTCGGGACAGTGCCTCAGGGATCTCGTCGGCGTCGGGAAGGAGCATGTGGATCTCGCGGGTCTTCAGTATTGCGCGGGAAGGATGTATGTACGGACGTTAACTCTGGATGTATTCATTCAGGATTCAGGTAAGGTGCCTTTCAATTTACAATGTTTATTTTTCTTTGTGTATGGTGCTTGTGCTTTACTGGAGTTTGTGTATGGTGCTTGTTACTGGAGTTTGTGTGTGTGTGTGTGTGTGAAAATGCCCCAGGTGCTTATGGTGGTGTGGTAGGGAATGCCTCAGGCTTGAACCCTGTACCCTGTATGCAGGTGTTAAAGACTTGAGTTCCCTACCCACCACCATTTGTAAAAAAATTTCAGATTTTTACCTCATATTTGATCTGATCTGTTCCTCATAATATCTGTGGTTTGTAAATGTTGTAATGCTTGATATTTGATGGTGTAGTAGTAGCATTGTTGCCTCACAGCTGCAGGTTCTTGGGTTTGATTCTTGGCTGGGGTTCCTTCTTTGTGGGGTCTGTATCTTCTCCCTGTGTTTGTGTGGGTTTGCTTTTGTGCCCTCCCATGTTACAAAGACATGTCTGCATTATTTCTTCCTGGGCCTCCGCTGAAAATTTGTTTATTTGTTCCAAGTCAGACTGTCCTGATTAAAAATGTTAAATAAAATTGATAGGCATTTGAATTTCAGACTTAAGGGTTTCTGAATGTTTAATTCATTTGATGGTGCAGTGGTAGTATTGTTGCCTCACAGCTATAGGTTTTCTGGTTTGATTCTTGGTTGGGGTGGCTTCTGTGTGGAGTCTGCATCTCCTGCCTGTGTTTGTGTGGATTTGCTCTGGTGCCCTGCCATTTTACAAAGATGTGTCTGCAGTTTTAATCCCTCGTCTCTGCTGAAAATTGTTTTGTTCTGTCCGCAGTAAATTTGACAGGCATTTGAATTTCAGACTTCAGGTTTCTGAATGTTTAATTCCTTGCAGATTTGATGGTGCAGTGGTAGTATTGTTGCCTCACAGCTATAGGTTTTCTGGTTTGATTCTTGGTTGGGGTGGCTTCTGTGTGGAGTCTGCATCTCCTGCCTGTGTTTGTGTGGATTTGCTCTGGTGCCCTGCCATTTTACAAAGATGTGTCTGCAGTTTTAATCCCTCTGCTGAAAATTGTTTTGTTCTGTCCGCAGTAAATTTGACAGGCATTTGAATTTCAGACTTCAGGTTTCTGAATGTTTAATTCCTTGCAGATTTGATGGTGCAGTGGTAGTATTGTTGCCTCACAGCTATAGGTTTTCTGGTTTGATTCTTGGTTGGGGTGGCTTCTGTGTGGAGTCTGCATCTCCTGCCTGTGTTTGTGTGGATTTGCTCTGGTGCCCTGCCATTTTACAAAGATGTGTCTGCAGTTTTAATCCCTCTCTGCTGAAAATTGTTTTTGTTCTGTCCGCAGTAAATTTGACAGGCATTTGAATTTCAGACTTCAGGTTTCTGAATGTTTAATTCCTTGCAGATTTGATGGTGCAGTGGTAGTGTTGTTGCCTCACAGCTATAGGTTTTCTGGTTTGATTCTTGGTTGGGGTGGCTTCTGTGTGGAGTCTGCATCTCCTGCCTGTGTTTGTGTGGATTTGCTCTGGTGCCCTGCCATTTTACAAAGATGTGTCTGCAGTTTTAATCCCTCTGCTGAAAATTGTTTTTGTTCTGTCCGCAGTAAATTTGACAGGCATTTGAATTTCAGACTTCAGGTTTCTGAATGTTTAATTCCTTGCAGATTTGATGGTGCAGTGGTAGTATTGTTGCCTCACAGCTATAGGTTTTCTGGTTTGATTCTTGGTTGGGGTGGCTTCTGTGTGGAGTCTGCATCTCCTGCCTGTGTTTGTGTGGATTTGCTCTGGTGCCCTGCCATTTTACAAAGATGTGTCTGCAGTTTTAATCCCTCTGCTGAAAATTGTTTTGTTCTGTCAGTAAATTTGACAGGCATTTGAATTTCAGACTTCAGGTTTCTGAATGTTTAATTCCTTGCAGATTTGATGGTGCAGTGGTAGTATTGTTGCCTCACAGCTATAGGTTTTCTGGTTTGATTCTTGGTTGGGGTGGCTTCTGTGTGGAGTCTGCATCTCCTGCCTGTGTTTGTGTGGATTTGCTCTGGTGCCCTGCCATTTTACAAAGATGTGTCTGCAGTTTTAATCCCTCGTCTCTGCTGAAAATTGTTTTTGTTCTGTCCGCAGTAAATTTGACAGGCATTTGAATTTCAGACTTCAGGTTTCTGAATGTTTAATTCCTTGCAGATTTGATGGTGCAGTGGTAGTATTGTTGCCTCACAGCTATAGGTTTTCTGGTTTGATTCTTGGTTGGGGTGGCTTCTGTGTGGAGTCTGCATCTCCTCCATGTGTTTGTGTGGATTTGCTCTGGTGCCCTGCCATTTTACAAAGACGTGTCTGCAGTTTTAATCCCTGCTGAAAATTGGTTTTGTTCTGTCCGCAGTAAAATTGACAGGCATTTGAATTTCAGACTTCAGGTTTCTGAATGTTTAATTCCTTGCATAATTGATGGTGCGGTGGTAGTATTGTTGCCTCACAGCTATAGGTTTTCTGGTTTGATTCTTGGTTGGGATGGCTTCTGTTTGGAGTCTGCGTCTCCTGCCTGTGTTTGTGTGGATTTGCTCTGGTGCCCTGCCATTTTACAAAGATGTGTCTGCAGTTTTAATCCCTCTGCTGAAAATTGTTTTTGTTCTGTCCGCAGTAAAATTGACAGGCATTTGAATTTCAGACTTCAGGTTTCTGAATGTTTAATTCCTTGTATAATTGATGGTGCAGTGATAGTATTGTTACCTCACAACTATAGGTTTTCTGGTTTGATTCTTGGTTGGGGTGGCTTCTGTCTGCATCTCCTCTCTGTATTTGTGTGGATTTGCTCTGGTGCCCTGCCATTTTGCAAAGACGTGTCTGCAGTATTAATCCCTGCATCTCTGCTGAAAATTGTTTTTGTTCTGTCCGCAGTAAAATTGACAGGCATTTGAATTTCAGACTTCAGGTTTCTGAATGTTTGATTCCTTGCAGATTTGATGGTGCAGTGGTAGTATTGTTGCCTCACAGCTATAGGTTTTCTGGTTTGATTCTTGGTTGGGGTGGCTTCTGTGTGGAGTCTGCATCTCCTCCATGTGTTTGTGTGGATTTGCTCTGGTGCCCTGCCATTTTACAAAGACGTGTCTGCAGTTTTAATCCCTGCTGAAAATTGGTTTTGTTCTGTCCGCAGTAAAATTGACAGGCATTTGAATTTCAGACTTCAGGTTTCTGAATGTTTAATTCCTTGCATAATTGATGGTGCGGTGGTAGTATTGTTGCCTCACAGCTATAGGTTTTCTGGTTTGATTCTTGGTTGGGGTGGCTTCTGTTTGGAGTCTGCATCTCCTGCCTGTGTTTGTGTGGATTTGCTCTGATGCCCTGCCATTTTACAAAGATGTGTCTGCAGTATTAATCCTCGTCTCTGCTGAAAATTGTTTTGTTCTGTCCAGTAGAATTGACCGGCATTTGAATTTCAAACATAATGCTCTTCAGAATACATAGTAGCTCAAGCTTTTTATCTAGCAATATTCTTAGTTTATAATATGAATATTTTAAATTACTCCCTATTTTTGGGACTGTATTCCCCATTATTGGCTTCGTCCAGGTTTTGTGCTAAGGTTGACAGCTATGGCAAGAACTGAATTCACTGAATATGGACTGTAGAAAAGTGCATATTTACTGATAAAGGTGCACTGTAGAATTGTGCATATTTACTGATAATGGTGGACTGTAGAATTGTGCATATTTACTAATAATGGTGGACTGTGGAATTGTGCATATTTACTAATAATGGTGGACTGTAGAATTGTGTATATTTACTAATAATGGTGGACTGTGGAAGTCTGAGTAGACTTTTTATGATAAATGTTCTCAACTGGGCAGTTTTGCCATTATGGGTGCATATGTTTTGTTTCATTGCTTACTGGAAAAATGTTCAAAACAAATTTAAAACACCCTCTAACAAGTGTACTGTATTGTACAAGGAATATAATTTTTAGTACAATGAGGAAGGTGTATCAAAGAGCACATGTATGTTTCATATGCAAGGGGCCTATGATTGAAAACAGCCCAAAATTAATCTTTATCTGCCACTGGCAAAATGTATTTTCTTTGAATGTGGGTTTCAATGAATGTGAGTTTCAAGGGCAGAGAAGTTTTAATGCTAAGTTTTCATTGTGAGACTGCATTGCTTTGTTTAACAGATTACTTAATGTTTGTGCTGTAAAATACAAAATAAAACTTTCAAATGAAGTCCAATCATTGAAGTAAAGCAGTATGCACATTAGTGTTTATGGTAAATGGAGTGAAATAGCCAAGTAATGGTTAATTGGAATGGCTGCAGAGGCTCCAGTTCAACCATTATTTTGTCAGGGGGGGGGCAGCAAACTCAGACAGGCCCAGCTGAACTATACCTCCCAACTGTCCAGATTTTCAAAGAATGAATAGATTTTGCTCCTTACTTTTGGTTTGTTGTTCATAAAATTTGTAGCTTTAATTCCTAAATGATTTGCCAGAAGTCACTAAATAATAAGTTTCAGACTTCATAACCTTCATAAAAATGCATGTTAAAGTAAGAGCCGTTCTATCAACTGTCTCAATTTATACAAGAGCAATTTTTAGTACTGTTTATATGTGCCCCAATATATTTGGCCTTGTTCAGATTTACTGCATTAACAGGTTGAGAGGTACATGCAAATAAATTGCTTTATAGAATTAGGCATAGCCAACCTCTCAACTGTCCCCAATTTTTGGCTCAAAATGTTGCTCTTCCCCTAATAATCCCTCCAAAATAGCAATTTTGGAAGAAAACATGGAGGGTTTACAATTAAGAAATAACTGTAATAATCAAAGTTATAGATTACTTGAAATGCATGTAGATTCTTTTATTTTGTCAGCTGCTCAAGGTAGCAGTACTAATATTAAAGTGTCCCTTCTTTGACAGGTAGAAGCTGTATTGTGTGTCTATTTTATATTTTTGCATCACATTTTTGGTCCATTTTTCATAAAATTGTGTTTTTGGCAAATTAGTGACAAATCACTAAAGACTGAAGTTAGAAAATGACAGACATTTGAGTTTCAGATTTTATACCCTTCAGAAAATTCATACTAATGCAAGACCTATTCTATTATCTTTCTAAGTTTATTAGAGCAATATTTAAAAATTGTCCTTCTTGTTGTGCCTTTGTCCCACTTCTGTGTATGGCTTTGTCCAGATTTCTTGCTCTTGAAGTTGAGAGGTATGACAAATGTGTCAGGGCCATCACAGTCAGCCAGAGAGATTTCAAATTGTGACATGCTTGTTGCACCCCACTCCCCATGTAGTGACTCTGGATGTGTCCAAGCAAGGCAAGGAGTAGTTGTATCTACCTTGGATGGGGAGGACACACTGCATAAGTACTACAGTGGCTTTTCATCTGTCCTTGATTTTGCAGAATGGTCTGGTTTCTGTCATATTTTTGTACTGTTGATTTATGCTTATTACTCAAAGTGCCTGTTGCTCTGTGTTTAAGTAGCAATGCTTTAATGACCATAAGGTAAGCTTGTCTGACATCGTAAGATGCAAGTAAGCTTTAATAAGCATACTGTTAAAGAATTGCCAACATTGAAAGCCTTTCTGTTGTTGCCATGCAGAGAATACTTGACTAGATAATGTATAAGCCTTGGGTATTAAAGGACAGGATTCCATTATTTTAAAAGCTCATTACACTTGTTGGAGACTTCCAGTCATCTCTACAGGCTTTACCCGTAAACTAAACAGAATGCCAATCATGTGTGGTCCATAACCTGTACAGTAATCCTTTAAGCAATGTATCTTGAGCTTGTTTCTTGTTTGCTTTTCATTTTTACTTTTATCATGTTTTCCCCATGAAGCGTTGTCAGGCAGCAGGTCTTTTGGATAAGAAACATTTTTACAAGTGGGGGCATCACATAGATTTCTACTTTCAGCATGTTGCTTGGTACTTTAATAAAGCTGAATATATTATAATTAGAACTGCAGTGCAAGGAGAAGTAGTTTGAGTTGAGTGCTTCTGGTTTTCTTATACTTGATTTTGACTGGCATTCCAGTAATGTATTTAAAAAGTAATTTATTTTTCATGCCTCACAACCTTTTGTTTCCATCTAGATATTAAGTAAGCTGTCATGCAGCCAATGCATTGAAATATTTTTATTCTTCTACACTTATTTTTGTCTTGATTGGACTTTCATAATGATGGTTTGCCACCCAGGGCAGCGTATTTAATTAAAGTTAGTTTTTTTGTGGTTTTGTGCATAGCTCCTCCCCTTTATGGTTGACCACACCCCTTCCCTTTGACCCCGCCCATTCAGCGTCTCCTGCAGCCCCCCTGTGATTTGAAGTCACCAGCCGCCACTGCAAGTGAAGGTGGACGGAATGAAACATTGTACCATGGTGCAGGAAGCAGCTGATTAGCAGCTCAGAGCTCTAGACCTGCATTAACTACCAGACTCTCACATACTGTATGTTTGTCACTATTGTGGAATAATGCCACGCAACTCCTGTGCATCTACTTCATACACTTTAACTGCCATAATACCATTTCCACAGTTTTGTACCCTCACATATACTGTATGTTATATACCAGTCATGCATATCCTATGCTTTTAAAGAAGCAGAGTGTGCCAAGGCAAAAGCTTGTCCTATCTAAGATAACTCATTATCCTACTGTGTATAACAAATGTAGACAAATTATTTTGCACTTTCAGAACAGAAAGGTAGTTCTGCTGATGAAAATCCTCTTCTTTCACCAAAGTTATATTACAATCCCATTATACATACTACATCTGCTGTGATATTGCATATAAACCCAAGAGCACTCATTAACTTTGTCTATGAATCATACCATCTGAAGACTGCAGATACCCAGTATCAAGTGGTAGCACTAATAGCAACTGCATAAGGCATTTAATTTACACATACCTCTCAGCTGTATAGATTTTTGCCTCAAATTTTGGTCTGCTCCTCATAAAATGTGTGGTTTTCTGGGAAATGACTGAGGACTGAATACACTAAATTATGACAGGCATTTGAGTTTCAGACTTCATATTCTTCAGAAAATTTGTATTAATGCAAAAGCTGTTATTTTAGCAATTTTCGAAGTTTATAAGAGCAATTTTATAATCTGTCCCTATTTTGGGGCCTTTGTCCCCCCATTACTTTTGGCTTTGTCCAGAGTACTTACACTGAGAGATTAAGAGGTATGAAAACTCACCTTCATAGTTCAGCATAATATATGTCAATACAGAATGCACCATGTAGTGCAATATGACAATGTGTGGTAGGATGCCACCTGTTTGCCTCGCATGCAACCCACTCGAGACAGTACACATGACAAAACTTGTGTGCAGAAAATGAGTATGGTTTTCCGTGATCTTCAAGCTTAGATAATAACTACTCACTAACCGGAAGTATTTGTTTTTTATTATTACTCTGACATCTATGCCAGATTACTGGCAATGGTCGAGTGATGCAGTACTACCCCATTGTAGGATGGACACGGGACCAGCCTATTCTTCAGCTTTATGACATAAAGTTAAGAAGCTCTTTGTTTAACAACTGTTGGATTTTCCCAGAGCAATATAAGAGATATATGATGAGGAATAGACTAACCCACATCACAGGCCTTCCTTAGGATGATTAATAGTGTCACCACTGAAGGAATTAACCGATATGGATATGCTCTGAACAAGTTGAGCCAGCAAGTCTAGAAAAATGTACCACATCCATTTAGGAAGTACTACACAGCGATGCATACAATACACGTTATGTTTTCCTGTGTGGCTGATGCAGGAATTTCATCTGATGCAATGCTACAACACTTTTATAGCACTAGTACCATTGCATAATACAGTGATAATTACAACTTACAATATGCATGAATTGTAATTGATATAAAAATATTGCATAAGTTTTGATCTGCAGTATGTCATGAATTGAAGAACATAAGTCATCATTTACTGAGTTTTGCTACCAACTATTACAGTGTTAGTCACTGCTCCACAGAAACAAATGTAATGACTAATAGGTTGAGTCTGGAATAAGACAACATCAAGAATGCCTCAGACTATATTCCTGCAGTGTGTTAGCTGAGAAAAGTACAGTTTTATTAGGACCTTACCATAATTGTAAATGTTCAAGTATATTCACTGTTGCAGTTCATCACTTCTGGGATTTCTGTCTGCAAGAGACCAAAAGACAGCCCAACTTCCAGAGCTGTAGCTTTCTCCTAATGGCCTTGGCTAATTACCTCCCATGGAGATGTCAGGACATCAGTGGTATAAAATGGACATCAGCCAATCCAATTGTCAGCTTTTCTGGTCCTGGAGGAACACAGCTTAGGCACAAGTACACTACTAGACACCTAGATGAATGCATCTCCAGAGGATAAAGACACACTCAGGGGTACCAGTGTGCATTTCTGGATTCTAAGCATCAACAGAAAAAAGAGGATGCCTGGTGATAGAAGAGAAGGAAGGTAGGTAATAAGGTGGAGAGGGTACCCACCTCAACCCCTAGGATACCCAAGCAAAAATGCAGAGGAGATGGTAAGGTCTGCTACAATTCAGTATTAAACCCTATATCATTAGTTAATTAGTATTTTTACATTTTCAATTTACTTTTGCTATCAGGTTCTAGTTAAAGGTTAGGAATGGTGTAACCCCTTAAAGTATAAGCAATCATACATTTATAGGTAAGCACTAGGCTAGCTGCCGTTCCGGGCCATTTTAAGCCTAGCCAAATTCCCTTTTTGTGCTCAAAATAAACTATCCCATTTGATTACAGATGCCTTACCCATCCCATGGAAAATAATTATATATTACCCCAATGAGTATAACTGGGATTAGGTCTACTTTGCTTGATTGAAAGCCCATATACTCGAATGTTATTTTTGCGAGATGAAAATAACGAAAACTGAAATCCCAAAATGAACAGTTTTTCCCTGGGCAAGTGAACACTTACCCAATGAGAGGAAGTATGTCCTTTTTCCCACTGTAGTGTGATCCCAGAGTTGGTATATATAGTTAGGTGGATATGGGGGCACAGCCTCCCACATCGGGAAGTCTGGGGGGGGCATAACCCCCACCTAAGTGGGTTTCAGATATTGCAGTGTGTTTTCGTGAAGTTTTGGGCAAGTGTTTATTTGCCCTGGTTAAAATGCACTGTTCAGGATTTTAGTTTTCATTATTTTTGTCTTGCAAAAATAACATTCAAGTATTTGGGCTTTTGAGCATGCAAAGTAGATCTCTGCAATCATACCATAGATAATTTGAGGGGATCCATACATGGGAAAAAGCATTTAGAAGCACCATCTCTCCATTAGTGGCAGAAGGGCTTGTCCTGGGGTAAATTTTCTGTTTCTGATCCATAGATCTATAGTGTTCTTTAAAATGGACAGGAATGAACTTTGTTTTATGTGGCTGGGGAGTCTATTCCATAGTAGCAGTATCCTCTGTAAATATACATGCCCCTCCAAACCATTCTGTTAATGTTGCAGAAGAGGTTTAAATCCCTTGACTGAGTATTTCTGATGCCATTTGACTTACTGATGTGCAGTAAATCCTTCAATAATGGGTCAGAGAATGCCTAGTATGTCAGATACAGGACACCTCTTAGCAGTCTGTAGGATACCAATTATAGTGACAGAGCTTTGAGTCGGTCAGCATAGGACATCTTGTTTAGGCACTGTATCCTTTTAGTAAGGTATCTCTGAGGGTGTTCCAGTTGTTGCATGTGTCTGGACAAATACATGCCAAACAGGACATTATATTGAAAGACTGTCCTAATGAGGGCTGAGTAAAGGGGGACAATGACATACATAGATCTAGGCACAATCCCTTTGTTTATAAGCTATGCAATATAGAAGGACTTTCTTATAACAATAGACACATGTTGGTCAACAGTTGGGTCACTGTCCACATAAGTCCTCAAATTCTGAACAATTGGGTTACCTCTTAGGGGCATACTGTCAATGTGGTAGTACTCCTGGGTAAAAGACTTCCCAAAGGATACAATAATGCATTTTTTGGCATTTAGTTTCATACCATGATTTTGACACCAGTTATTTATTTGAGACAAATCTTCATGCAAGATGGCTAAGACACTTGGGGACTCAATGACTGCTCCTAGTTTGCATTTATCTGCAAATTTAGTCAGGCAGATCCCTTTGGTATTGGCTTTTACTTCAGAAAAGTGTATGCCAAACAGGAGAGATCCCATCACGGAACCCTGGGGGGACTCCACTAGTGACTGGTCTCTTTGTGGAGGTAACTTCCTCTTGATTATCTGCATCCTATCCGTGAGCCAATTGGCAATAGAGTGGGTGACATAGGGGTTTATTCCTAGTTTATTTAACTTTTCTACTATGCCTGAGTGGGGAATTGTGTGAAAAGCCTTGGCCAGGTCAAGGTATGTGACGTGTACTGTCTTGCCTTCATCATTTGCTTTGGTAACCTTTTCAAAAAATCCACCAGGCTGAGTAATCAAATTTTATATCTGGACTTTTAAAGCCGATAAACTGGTAAGACCACAGATGCATGATTTAGAACATAACTTAAATTTTTGACTACAACATGAAAGGAACAACAAAATGAAAATATTAGAAACTGCAGTAGTGGAGAAGTTTAAAAGAGCTTTACTTAGTAATGTAAGAGCAAGTGTACTACAAAGTGAGGTCAAGTACTCTGATAAACAGGTAACTCTAGATGAATATTTATTACTTTATGACATAATATTTCATCTAAAACTACAGTAAGACGTGCATCATTTCTGGTGGAAAAAACAGCATGTAATATATTAATTTGCTTAAAAGGTTGAGGGAGGGGTCACATTGTTGCATTCTGTGGTCCTAATACCGAGGAAAATACTACTAGGAGAAATATAAAAACAGAAATGCGTGGTTTAGATGAAGTTGTCTTCATAGAGTGTGACAAAACTACAACTAGAATAACTGAGTCTGTATTATTCACTGTGTCATTGTGTGACAGTTAAGCTAGTGAAACATATCGCATGTTTTAGAAGTAAAGGGGTTCAAGCTCTGCTAAATTCCAGAAACAGTATTTCTGTTGACAAGGGATCCCTTGTGTATAAATATAAGATTAGTAGTAACCAGGAAGTGGAGGTAGTAAGCATTCATGACGACAGAAAAAGCATCCTTTTACACATTTACAAATTCAGATAGTTTCAGGAAAACTGCTACAACCTGAGGCTGTAACCCCCATGACTCATAATGTCATATTTCAAAAAGAGTTTCCCAATTTTAAATCAATACGAAGGATGCAAAATAAATGAAGGAATGTGCCAGAATGATATACTTAATAAGGAGTAACAGCACCCACTCATCATAAAATGATTGAATGTATACAGTGCTTTGGCATTCATACAGAGATTCAGAACCAAAACCAGGTGAAGGGAGCTAGAATAGATGCTACAAAAGGAAATACAATTTAGTTGTGGCTAGACAGTAAAAACAAAACTGTTCTGTACCCTCCACTATAACACAGCTGGAGGCTTTTGTTGAACTAGTTGATTACTACAAAAGGCTTGCTCCTAATTCTGTGACTATTGCCTGTTCTTTGTCAAATCGCATAAGAAGCAGAGCTCCTGTCAAGGTGCTTTGGTCTCTTGTGGGTAGATAGAGCATTTAATGAAGTAAAATTAAAAAATGTGTAATTCATTATTTCACCAGAGTTTAGCCTATATACTGAGACATCAGAGGTAGGTTTAGGGGATGCACAAACCAAACATATTCAGTGTGAGGAACCCCATGTGTACGCTATCACAAGAAAGTTGAGAAATGCAAAAAGAAGATATGTTACTGAAGGAGATGGTGTGAAATGTCACTGCCCGTGTTAGTATACTATGCAGATGTTCCTAGCTGGTTGCTAATACATATGAAGGTATGCAATAGTTCCATATGTGCATTAAGCTGAAAATAGTCATTGAAACTTTCAATATAATGTATCCCTTGATAGGCAGTTACGTTGTTATACAAATAATGCATACTTTTCCTGTAAATGTCTTAGTAAAAAGTATTCAAATGTATGTCTTGCTGTCAGGTAAAAGGTTATCTCTGGCTGAAAAAGTACTCTTACTATTCATATCCTGGAGACTTTGCTGCTGCTGTTTCCACCTGAAACATATAGGTTCATAGGTTCCTAGGTAGGTACTAGGCTATCGGCCCAAGGGCCTAACTCCCTGGCTATATATATATATATATATATATATATATATATATATATATATATATATATATATATATATATCCTTATCCTTGCTTTATTAACTCATTCAAACTTATAGTGCCTTTTTATATACTTACAGTTCATACCCATAGTTCCTTATGGCTTCCAGAAAGTTTTTTTGATCTGGCTTATTCAACTAAGTGACTTACCAGCTAATAACAGGCAGTATTAGAAAGCGCAAGCAGTTATCAACAAAATGACACTAAGGTTGTTAGTCTAGGATATCCTTTAGTAGAGAAATTAATCACTGTCACTTGCTATTCGTATTGTCATATTTATGTACATATTTTCATAACTGAGAGCCCTACACATTATTAAGGGGTATGGTGTGATATGCTATGGTAGGAGACAGGAAAGTTTATTGTCACTGTCCATTTAGATTACACTGTTCCTAAGATATTGTCAGTTGTTTGTTTGTATTAATGGAAATAAACCATATTTCCATATGTACGCAATACCTCAGAATCAAAGTGGCTTACAAACTATTGCATGCCATTTGGTGAAACATTAGATGCTATTGAAGAAATGTTCTTTGATGTTTGCCCTGTAAGTTGCACATCTTGAGATATTCAATGTTATTTTATTTGATAATAATATAATTGAGCATATGCTGTCCAATTTCTGTATATACCTCAATAAACATGCACTCATAAATTAATTTCTTGTTGTCATGTGAAAGGTTATTCTTACAAGAATATTCTAACAGTATACGTCTAGGTTGCACATATTCTAAGATATGACAACCTGTTTGTGAAAGTTTAGCAAAAAATGTAATTTGGAGTTTGCATTATAATATATCACAATACTTATAAAAAGACTATGAATGCACTGATTGTTATCACTGTAAAGAATACTTTTTATTGACAAAACTGGTATTTATACAGTTGCAATATATTTTGTTATTCTCAAAATATTTACATTTATTTATCTTATGCTTTTTAAATTTAATTTTCATAAAATGCTATGGAATCCAAGATGTGTATGGGCTGCTAATGGTGTGACATTCCACACTACATGGAATAAGGTCCATAAATCTGTACCCTGCAAAGCAGCAATGTAGTGCAAATACCCTGCGCACCGACAAGCTTAGAGAAGCTAGTTGGGTGTTCATTGGCAATACCTAAAGATTTAGTAGAATTCAGTTTTGTGGAAACATTAAAGTTAGTAGACTTTAGTACTGTTTAGCATAATCTACCCTAATAAAGCACCCTTATTGGTCTGCAAAAACAATACCTTCTAACCCCAATACACCACCTCCTTGCAACTTACAAATCAAAGGACTGGACAGTATGGATATGCAATTTCCTAATTTCTCTGTAGCCAGATAGGTAGATGTGGGCATCTTGAGAGAATGTAGCAATTGTCTCATGTTTACAGACAATCGTTTAATCCTTAAAGAAGCAGACACAGTGTGTGAGAGATGTGCTTACACAATGACACTGGAGGATAAACGCACATACAAGTGCACATCAAATTGTCAAAACCATGTGCAGACCACTCACCTCACATAGCACACAACACACACACGCGCACACACACACACACACACACACACACACACACACACACACACACACACACACAAGCACACACACACACACACACACACACACACACACACACACACACACACACACACATGCACACAGATAGACTAATGCATGCTGAGGCACATAAAAGCAATCTTCCTAAACAACAACTTTTTCTACCCCCATAGTGCCTTTTTTAGGCAATGCTAAACTGGCAAACCTACCAACATATCAAAAATCACCTCAGCTGAACTCAAGGTGTTACTGCTTAATGCCTGGAGCATAAATAAAAAATACACTCCCTCCAAGTCTTTCTCATGCTAGAGAATATAGAAATCTGTACAGTTATCATGATATGGTTTAATGTGGCAGAGATTACCTTAGTAAGGCAAGGTTTCAGTAACTTCCACATTTCTAAACCAGTAGCTGCACAGAGAAAGGCTAAAGTTGGAGGTATCTCAATATACATCAATAACAAGTATACCTCTGGGGTGGTCAAACAGGATGACATGCTGGAGTTCCTCACCGCGCAGACCAACATGGACAAAATCCCGTACCATATCCTATCCAGCTATAGGTCACCCTCCATGTCCTAAGAAGCTTATGATGCATACTTGGACCTACTGGAGACACTTACCATTTAACCTAACAGTATACTCATGGGAGACTTTAGTTACCCCTCTATAGACTTGCCTACCAATGCAGCCTCAAATGAACAGGCACAGAAATTCCTGGACTTTGTAAATACAAACAACCTTGATCGAATAGTGAATATGTCTTGTAGAGGCACTAACATACTGGGCCTTCTGTTCACAAAAATGGGAGAATGCTGCACCTCTCCCAGTGTCTCATCCTTCCAGGTAAGGTCTGATCATAATGCTGCCTTCCTTCTAAATCAAAACCAACTATGTAATGCCATTAAAACCATTAACACTTAGGAACTATTCCAATGCAAATTCGTTTTTATTAAGTGATGGTTTGTCAAAATTCAGTGCCCCACCAAACCCTGAAAACAGAGCAGCCTATGCTGAATTGCTGTCAGAAACTCTGTACAGCTATGTCAGTGGCTGCATAAAGGCAGCTATACCTACCAGAAGTAAGCCTGGGACTAGCTCCAGAAACAAACCACTCTTCTAGCATCCCCAATTAAAAAGGATATACAACAAAAAGACAAAAAAATATGGCAAAAAATTCAGGAAGGGTAATTCCCATAAAGATAAAAACTCTCATGAAAATAAAAAGAATAAAACAAAAATAGTAATGCACATGACTAAAGGCTGGTATGTCACAAGCAGAGAAACTGTAAAAAGAAAAAAACAAACCGACCACCAGGGCTTAATAAAACAATAAACAGTCAGGTAGGATAAGCGCTTTCACATAATGTGCTTTATCAGATCCTAATAACCTAAAATCAAACAGCTTTTTATATAAAATATAACCAATCACAAAAAAACAAATGACTCAATGTGGTAATGGGCATGCTTTCAGTGCAGGTTTTAAAGGTATGGTAACATTTATACCAGGAATCCTATGTGCCAGTAACTGGGCTATCCATTTCATCTCAGCCAACTCGGTTTTATTCACAATGTCACCCCCCCCCACCAATACCATATTTTATAACTTCGATAACAGTGAAGTTAAAAGAATATCCAATATTAGACCTAACATGTTTATAAAGGGAATTTAATGTATTCTCTCTCCAGATATCTCCTATATGCTATAACACCTGTTCTTTGATCATCTTATTAGTCTTGCCTATATAAAAGGCTTGACATTAATTACATTTGGCCAAATATACTAAGTTAGTTGTTCAACAATCTGCATAAAGGCCAAAGGTAAAATTCCTACCAGTATTAGGATGTATGAATATATTATCTTTAGACATATATACACAGGCGTTGCAGGACCTGTAAGGAAATGTGCCTAACCTATTAGATGACCAAGTTTGTTTCCTAAATGGTCTATAGCATAATTGCCTTTTGAGGGATAAATTATTCCTAAATATAAATCTTGGTGTTTCACCAACTATCCCCTTAAGCTTGTCATCGGTTAGTAAAATAGGCCAATTCTTCTTAATGACATCACATATAGTCTGTATGTTACTGCTATATGTTAAAGAAAGGCCACATCAAATCTGTTGTGCAGGTTTCCTGTGGGGGGGGGGGGGCTAAGCTTCCTCTGAACAGATATGGTTCACTTACAGTAGGTCTTAAACTCTGTACCTCAGAGGATTTCTGCTTCACATCCTTGCTGCTATAGTTCCTCCTCATAAGATCTCCCATAAGATTTTCTGTTGCCTGAATGTAGTCCTGATCTCCCGTATGTAACCTTGAAACACGTAAAAATTGACCTTTCATAACATTATCAAAGATTCTAGGTGGTTGCATACTACTTCTCAGCAGCAAGCTGTTCTTTCTACATGCTTTATGAAACATTGATGTATCAATATGCCCATCTTCTCTAAGAGTTAGAGTAGTATCCAAAAAATCTATACTCTTGGATGAATATTGCACGGTAAAATTAAAACATGAACTACTATTTTCAAGATATTTTATAAAGTCATGCAATAACTCAATGAGACCATTCCAAAGCATAAAAATATTGTCCACAAAATGCTTATAAAAAATAAGGTAGCGTTTAAAAAGATGTTCTGAAAAGATGATATTGTGCTCCTAATTGGCTGAAACAAAATTGTCATAACTATTGGCACAGGATGTGCCCATGGCTACACCCTGCCTTTGCCAATAGAATTGCCTATCCAATACAAACACATTATATTTCAAAATCAATTCTAAAAATGTGCAAATCAATTCATCAATATGCAGTAAATCACTAAAGACATTCAAAAAGCATCTAATAGAATCTACACCATAGTCATTAGGTATAATGGTTAAAAGAGTTTGAATGTCCAAGGTTACAAAACCAAATCTCCTTTCATAACAGTTTATCCCATTAACACAAGCACCTAAGCTCTGTAAAAAGTCCTCAGTATCTTTTAGAATAGCAGGCGCCTTGCTTATAAACCTTTTGAGCTGTCTTTCAATGAAAATAGACATAGGTTCAGTTACCCATCCTTTACCCGCTACAGTGGGTTGGATGGGTGGATTTACCCTATCCTTATGGATTTTGGGAAGTCCATGAAAGGAAGGAGTCACTGGATGTTCAACACATACAAAATCATATAATTCCTTGCCTATTAAAGCATTGAGCAATAGATCATATAGGCACTTTTGCACTTGTTTAACAAACGTATCTATATCCCTCTTAGACACTTTTAAATAAGTGTCTATATCATTAAGTAACTGCTGCATACTTTCCAAATAACATATAGTGTCCATAACCACAATGGCCCCTCCTTTATCTGCTGGGCAGATACAGATGTCAGTATTATCACAAAACTCTTTAAGAGCTTGAGTTTCATTAGTTGTTAAATTATAAAACCTACAATGGCCTCCCTTGTTTAAACATTCATATAAGTCACTTTCACAAATCTTAACAAAGGTCTACATCGTCGAGGAAATTTAGGATTAAACAGACTTGGTTTCTTTAAGGTCTGTATTTACCCCAAGGCTGCATCACAAAACAATGTCTTTAACGTAATGTCCCTAGCAAATTTCCTGAGGTCAATTAATACATCACTAACCTGCAAAATTCTTGCTGGCACATATGAGAGGCCTTTATTTAAAATGCTAAGTTGTAATCCGGTTAGCATAAAAGAAGAAATGTTAAAAACTAACGTTTCTTCTGTTTCTGAAAAAAGCCCATTTCCAGTGGTTCCAGGGAGGGTCTCCAACGTTTGCGATTGAGGTTCGATGGTGTCCCATCCATGGAAAGCCTCCCAGGGGAAAGATAACCATAAGGCCTCCTACAGCTATGTTAGAAACTTCAATGGCAGTACACCGCAATATGCTGAACTGGTCATTAATGGTGCCACATTTACCCAGCCTGGTGATACAGTGAAACTGTTAGTGGATAAATTAATTTCTGGCCTTCATACTCAAATTCATACTCGGCCTTCCTGAGAACACTGGAAAATATGAAGGTCTCTCCAAACACCATTATATTGGGCGACGTCAACTACCCTAACATAGACTGGGAGCATTACTTTAGCTCCAACACCCTAGCCCAAAGGTTCCTAGAATTTATAAACTCAAATGCTATGGAACAACTTGTTACCACTTCCACAAGAGGGGAAAACATACTGGACCTGATCATCACCAACATGGGGACTCTATGCTCCAGACCAGAAGTGTATCCCTCACTGGTAAGATCAGACAATAAAGTAATCTCACTGGATATTCACATCCCGATCCCACCCCCTGCCCAGAAAACCACAGTGAAAAACTTCTCTAAAGCAAATTTCACACTCCTCAAAACTGAGGTGGAATCCTTCAAAGCCACCGGGCCTGTGGAAAATACGGCCCAGACCACAGAATCCTTTATAAACGCATTCTATGAACACCTTCAGGAATGCATGGATCATGCAATCCCAAATAAAACCAAGACCCAACCCTCCAAAGGCAGACGTCCTGTCTGGTGGACCCCAGCCATAAACAAACTATACAATAGAAGGAGGAAGCTACTAGATGATAGAGCAAAATCCCAAAAAGGGAAGGCATCTCTGATCAGTATTAGCAAAAAACTATGGGCACTCATAAAATCGTCTAAGGCCAGCTTTGAGAGAAAAATTGCACAGGACACTAAGGATAATCACAAGGCTTTCTTTAGTTATGTTAGGAACCTGGGTGGGAATTCCCAGATATGCTCAGAATTAGTCCAAAATGACAAAAAATACACCGAACCCACAGACATTGCCAATATCCTAGCTGACAGGTTCAGCGCAAATTTCTCCCCTCCCACCAAAAGGGCAAATATCTATCCCAGCAGAGTGCTGCCCCCCTGACATCTCAGATGCTGAGGTAAGAGCCGCCCTCTCCAAAGCAAAAAACACAGCATCAATGGGACCAGATGGTGTCCCAGGCTGCGTCCTGCATGAACTCCAAGAAGAGCTAAACCCAAACCTAAAACTACTGTTCAATCTCAGCCTTACTACAGGATATGTACCTAAAGAGTGGCGTACAGTAACAGTGGTCCCGCTCCACAAAGGTAGTGCCTCAACGGATCATGGAAACTATCGCCCCATAAGCCTGACTAGCTTGGTCTGCAAAGCTATGGAAAGGATCATCATGGACCTCATAAATAAAGATATTGGGGACCTACAGACACTGGATCCTACCCAGTTCGGCTTTGTTAAGGGCAGATCCTGCCTCTTAAACCTGGTCATTTTCTTTGAAACAGTCACCAAGGCCATTGATAAGGGGAAGGTGGTCCACACAGCCTACCTGGACCTCGCAAAAGCCTTCGATACAATACCCCACTCGGGCATTATAGATAAGCTCACCAGCTTAAATATAAACCCCTATGTCACTAGATGGGTTGCAAACTGGCTCAAGGACAGAACCCACATGGTTAGAATTGCTGGAGCCATGTCAGACTCCAAACCAGTTACAAGTGGCATCCCACAAGGCTCAGTCCTGGGACCTCTCTTGTTCGGTATATATTTCTCGGAGGTACAAGCCAACACGGAAGGACTGTGGCTGACCAAGTTCGCAGATGACTGCAAACTGGGTGCCATAATCGACTCTCCAGCAGACACAAGAATCCTCCAAAAGGGCCTCATAGAAACAGACAACCGGTGCCAGAGCCATGGCCTCAAGCTAAATGCCAAAAAGTGTATAGTCATCCCCTTTGGCAAAAACAAAGTGCCCACAAATTACCACATAGGTGGTAATCCATTAAGTACAGAAGAAGTAATTAGGGACCTGGGGACCCAAGTTGATAGCAATCTCTCATTTGAAAACCACATGGCCAAAGTGGTTAGAAAAACATTTTATATAGCACACCTAATCATGAAGGGATTCACATCTAGATCAGGAGAGGTCATCGTGCCTCTTTACTCATCCCTCATCAGGCCCATAATTGAGTACAATGCCCCTTTTGGGATGTACCTTACCAGACACCTGCAGCAACTGGAAAGACCCCAAAAGTACCGCACCAAGAGGATCAAAGGGCTCAAACAGATGCCATATGCTGCCCGGTTAAAGAAACTCCAGCTCTACTCAGTGGCATACCACCTGCTCAGAGGCGATCTGTGCCTGACGTATAAAGCCATGTTCAACCCGGAATTAATGGACAAGCTGCACCTCAGAAAATCCAAATCCTATCGAGCTACACGCTTGAGAGACTTGAACCTCAGCACTGAAATAAATAGGACATGCTGGAGGGACAGATTCATAACCCAGAGGGTCCCCTCACTCTGGAATAAAATCCCAGTCCAGGTTAGGCAGAGTCCCTCATTGACTGTCTTCAAGAGGAATCTTGATGAGTGGATGGGAGATCATAGGTTTACCGCGGGTATCACTTCTGTGTCACTGTTAGACAGAGGCACAGTATACTAACCTTGAAAAAGGGCATAGCAAAATTAATTTAAAATGGGTGGCGAAAGCCAAACACACTCTGGCTAGGCTTATAAATGCCCTAGGGCAGATAGCCTAGTATGAACCTATGAACCTATGAACCTATGAACCATGTCTCACCCCAAACATCACCCTAAACATTTCCTCAAACATAACCTCTCCAACTATAAATGAATATCATGTCCTGGTTACGCTCACTAAGGCCAAGAACACAGCCTTACTGGGCTCCAGTAACATCCCAGCATGCCTTCTGAACAGTCTAAAATATGACTTATCAGAATTCCTGGAGCCATTATTTAACTATTGGCTTAAAGGAGGGTTTGTGTCACATGAATGGAGGACTGTGACGATCATCCCCTTTCATAAGGGAGGACCTTCAACAGATCCTAGAAAATGCAGACCCATTAGTCTGACTAGTCTTATTTACAAAGCCATGGAAATAATTATCATGGACATTATCAGCAAGAATATAGGAGCCCTCCAGACACTGGATCCATCCCAATCTGGCTTTGTCAAAAGAAGGTCATACTTATTTAATCTGGTGGAGTTCTTTGAAAAGGTCACAAAGACAATGGTGAAGGGAAAACAGTACATGTTGCCTACCTGGATCTGTCTAAAGCATTTGATACAATACCCAACTTGGGCATTGTCAACAAACTCATGGGACTGGGTATAAACCTCTTTATAGCACACTGGTTAGCTAGTGGCTCCCTCATAGGACCAAGGAGATTAGAACTGGTGAGGCCACATCCACAAAGAGGCTGATCACAAGTGGAGTCCCCCAGGGCTCTGTACTAGGCCCACTGCTCTTTTCCATCTACTTCTCTAATGTCAAAGACAATGTCAAAGTCCTCTGGCTAGCCAGGTTTGCAGATAATTGCAAACTGGGAAGCCTTTGAATCCCCCCCAACATGAGAATTCCCTTTAATAAGGTCTAATACAGACAAACACGATGTCAAAGCCATGGCTTAAAACTCAATACCAACAAATGCATAATAGTACCTTTTTGGGAGTCTTCTACCACAGATAATTATGTTATCAATAAAACACCCTTAAAATTTGATTCACTAGTCAGGGATCTGGGAACTCATGTGCATAGTGACCTAGCCTTAGACCAACATGTGTCCAAGGTAGCAAGAAAATCCTCAGCTTATAAGCAAGGTCATGGGATCTGCTTCCAGAGAAGTCATCATACCACTGTACTCAGCCCTCATCAAACCTATCATAGTTCATAATGCTCCCATCAGTATGTACCTGACCAGACACTTCCAGTGACAGGAACATCCACAAAGGTTCCTTACAAAAAGAATACAGGGAGTAAATATAATGTCTTATGCTGATCACCACAAAGCCCTGCATCTTTACTCAGTATCATACAGACGTCTGAGAGGTGATCTTTGCCTGGCATACAAGTTATTCCTGGACCCTGTTTTGAAGAACTTTTGCACATCTGCAAAACAAACAACATCAGAACTACTAGATTAAAAGACCTCCATTTTGCTAGCAACATAAATAGGACAAGTTGGAATGACAGATATGTTTTTCAGAGAATTACCATACTCTAGAGCAGGGTCCCCATCCATGTGAAGCAGAGATCCTCCCTATCTTTATTTAAGCACAACTTGGGCGAATGGATGGGTAATCAGAAATTTACCCCTTGTCTGGCTCTTATGCATCTGATGGATACAGGCAGTCAGTAAATTATCCCCTATATAACACAAATTTGTGGGTCACATTTGGGTTGCGTAGCTAGGCTGATAAGGGCCTTAGTGGCCATTAGCCTAGTATGCACCTATGAACATAGGTGTTTATGAGTTAATATTCTTATATTCTTTCCTCTTACCTTTTCTATTTCTTCTCACTTTTTGCCTTTAGTTACCAGAATGAAATAATAATTCATTGATAAGGGTCACTCTTGCATTGTACTTCCCTCCACCATAACTTCCTGTGATCTGCCCTCCATTTACCAAAATGCATACCACCAGATGACTATACAATGCATGAATCTCATCCAGCCACATTTCTTCTCCTAAATCTTGCTACATTACTTTAAACAAACTCACAGCTCCGTCTGTCAAAAGCCTTTTGCATTTCTACTAAAACCACACCCGATCATCTTCATCCATCCTGTTCTTCCCATTCCATAAAGTTCAAAAATGGTCTCCATTGGTCAGCAGATGACCTACCTCTTACAAACTCTACTACTCCTCCCCTACAACCTTTGGCTATATGCTCTACATCTTAGATGTTAGTAGTCTAGTGAACAACTTGATATCTACACTGCATGAAATGTTGTCCTGTAATTTACTAAATCATCCTTCTCCCTTATCCTTGACCAATAGCATACTTGTAGCTTCACACATGAATAGTTGCATTTATCTTTGCTCCATTATCTCACTAAATACCCTGCTCATACTTTTTTTTACCTTTTAGCCCCATCGTCTAATAAAAATCTATAGGGTAATCATCTGCCTCCTAGCCACCCACCCCTTCAAGTACCAAATCACCACCATCATCTTACCTACTACTGGTGACTTATTTAATACCTCTCTATCCTGCATTCTAAGTACTAGAACCTTCCAGTTAAAAAAAAAAAAACTCTTACTCTCTTTTCTCCATCTACACACATAACTGTTTGAAAAATTCATATAACCTTCCCTAATCTCCTTAATACTGCAAATCTTTTCTTATTCCATCCTTAACCTCTGCCACCGAAACCCTCTTCATCTTATCCTTAATTTTCCAAGCATAAAATTTAAGATCTACTTCTCTAATGCTGACATACACTACATGACACTCCAATTCTTAATAACTCTGCATCTGTTTTAGACCCCTTCTTATCACGAATATTCAATTTCAGACTTGTACTTCCTCTATCAAACTACTTCCCACCTCCTCTAACAGTTTCTGACACTGTCTTTTCCAAGGCCTTAACCTTGGTCTTTCCCTACCTCATAACCTCTTCCCTTTCCATCATCTTCCCTCTCTGTGCCACTTTAACACCATCCAGTTGTTTATTTCTTACCTCCTCTTCCCAACTTATTTCCTGTCACACCACCTGAGCTACCATCTCTTCCAATTAATTTGCCTTGGATCCCAAAAGTGCCCTGGACTCCATCTTCACCTTCTAACTTCCTCCTCTTCCTTCTCCTACCACCATTCCACCCTTAGCATGGCAACTGCCCCTTCAGTCACCAGGGCCCTCATAGCCTTCACTGCCATTTCCCTATCCACGAATAGTCTGTCCATTCTAGTGGCCTTTCTTGACTCATTCTTCAAGGATCTGACACCAGATTTCTCAGTCTTAATTTCCCATCATAATTCCATCAAATGAAAGTTCTACATGCAGTCCTTTGATCCTTTTTAATACATCTTTGAAATTCAGTCATCCCAAACAATTAATCTCTGTTTGGCTCCCAGGTCATATTAAAATCGCTACCCTATAATAATATACTACCCCCTCTTTTCTTGTTTCACTACTGCTATCCATGCATGCCTGTTATTCCTCCTCCCTATCCACATTTGGTCAGTACAAAATGCCATTACTTCCCCTCTCCCACCTTCCATCCTCATCTGGCACATTCTTAATTTTACACCACTTTTCTGCCCCTCTTCTAGTATCCCTCCTATATTCCTCCTTTCGCACAACTGACTCCTAGCTACTGATCCCTTTTATGTACTAATTTTACTAATCCCCACTTCCTCAGTTTCATCTCTTGCATTGTCACTACTTCTTTGCCTTCCCTGGCTATTTTCACTAATATCTCCTTTTTAAATGTATTATTAATAGCATTGCATTCCATGTGCTCATCTTCAACACCCCCCTTCCCTCTACCCACCATTTTATTTTCTACTTGGCCCACTGGGCCCTTTGGTTGAACTATCCAATCCACCTACAATCCCCACATCAAGAAGAAAACAGTGTTGGCTGCCTCCCTGCCCTTCCTGTCCTACTTTAATTATTTGTGTCTCTCTCAACTTATCAAAGTCCCTACCCATTTCTAAATATGAATATGGCTTACCCCTATAATTCCCCCCGACCATCTCTACACCAGCTTCACAGTTAACAACATCCTCCAATCCTGCCCCCAGTCTCCAGAAATCCTCCATCAAATCTTTTTCCATACAATGACAACACCCCTCTCTCTCTCCCATGTATTAGTGTTACCACACTATTATTACTGACCCACATGAGCTCACTGTCATACCTTTAATAAATAAAGTTTATGTCCCATTTAATAAATCATACCTATAATAAAGTATAAGTCCAATTTAATAAAAAAATAGTTGCTGCTAAAAGTATTGATGCACATATTCATACTACTGCATTTGTAGCCCCATATATTTCCCCACAACCGTCACATTTCATTTCCAAATCTAATACAATATTATATGTATAGCTGTACATATTTTTAGATATTACTTTAACTAATTAAAGGTTTTGGCTCACCTTTATCAGAGCTCTACATTTCCGCTTGTATCTCCACTTCTGACCTTCAATCAACACTTACAGATGACTATACTCTCATGACTGAAAAACAGGACTGAAAACATTAGAACAGAAAAAAAAAAAGATTTGTGTATGTGCACGTGAGAATGTGCATGAGTATTACAGTGTATGTGGGTGAGCCTGCATTAGTAGGTGTCTAACCAACTGCACATAAGTGCCGTTATGTCTAACAGCACTAGTAGTGTTTGATTCATAGATACGATCATGAGATGCTGCTCAGTGTGGCATATTATATCTGAGTCACAGAATGTCACAGAATATCAGCATTCTGCTACTGGGTACAACGGTATTGTTCAGATAGTGGTGGTGGTCTTAGGTCTTTAAGTCTCAGTCTTTATGTTAATATGAAAACATAGTTGAAATATAAAGTTTCCTGTGTTCTGACAAAATGTGAACACCTTTACAGCTAATGATGACAGTATGGCACTTTAAAAACAAATGGTATCTAGCATTACATATTTACCAAATTATCACTATTTTATATACAAAGATCAGCAATTAAGTGCAAGTTTTAAGCAAAAAGCATAAAACAGGACAGTGTAGGGAGAAAAGTGGCTTAACAAATAATCTACAAAATAAATTGTGTTCCATTTACATCAAGCTTATCAAGTTTTGATTAGCAAAAAGTGCTGAAAAAACAAATATTTTACATTTACCCTTTTTTCCGCAATAATGAGATAAACATAAACACACAATGGTAGAGTCTAAAATAACCATTTGCCTTGCACAGGCACTTCTGACCTCTTAAAACGACTTTTATAATGTTGCATAAAGTTAGAAGGACTGCAAGATAAAATAAATTATTGTTCATTAAAACACTTGCACACAATCACAGATGCACACAGAGACATACATTTATCAGTTTTTCAGTTAGCTAACCTTCATGTTTTTAACTGATGATGCTTCACCCCATTGAGTTATATTTGGTTTTGTACTCTCCAATCACTGTTACTCATAGAAAATCATTGTGAAATTTATTTTTGTTTACACAGATTTGTGTGATCTTTTCAATTTTGTCTGGGTTGGTGCAGCTGTGGAGTCAGTATATAAAAGTTTAAATGGTATGGAGGCCTCACCCTCACATGAAACAGTGCAAGAGAGCTTATTCCTCTATAAAAACACCTTTTTTAAAAAAAAAAGTTTGTCGTGGAAGTTACCACTGGTTGTTTTCATCTGTTTGAAACTTTGCTGAGTTTTAACTCAACAAGATGCAGGGTAACCTCTACAGTCTGCTTATAATTCAAGTGAGTAGAGGCATTCATTTATCAGAGAGGAAAATAAATAAATGGGTAAAATACATATTTTATAGGTTCATAGGTTCATAGGACGATACTAGGCTATTGTCCCAGAGGCCCTTATAAGCCTAGCCAAGAATTTTGCCCATGTTCCCACAAAGTCAGCACCTGTTTTCCCTGTCCAGCAGGGACACAGGTGGGATCCCAAGGGTATATTCTCTGTTTCCCATCCAGTCGTCCAGGTTCCTCTTAAAGAGGGCTAGTGAGGTACTCTGCTTGACATGGAGAGGAAGTCTATTCCACAGATGGGGGGAGTCGCTGGGTCACAAATCTAGCCCACAAACAAGTTCTATTACTGTCACAGACCAGGATAAGACATTGCGGGTGGGTTGAGCGAGTGGAGTTTGACTTATGGATATGTAACAACTCCATCTATGCATTTCACCTGAAACAGTTGATATATTCTGGAAAAGTTGTTACAATTTTAATAAAAATAGCCTGTCATTTTTCTTGTCTTTTACAGTTTCAGAAAAGTAGCCTTGTATCAAATCATTTGAAAAGCATCTGACCTTCCTCAATAGTAGCTTAATAATGCAAGCGCAAGTGCTTAAGAATTCTGAATATAAATCAAATAAATTCATTTGTTAGGTGTTTACAAAGTCTAGTCTGCCCTGTAATGCAAAAAGCACAATACATTTTGAAGTTAGTCAAAAAGAATTAAAATGTTCTGTCTTGTCTAGCAAATCTCCATTGACGACTGAATATAAAGACACTTTAATGTTTGCAACATGATTGCTAGTTCTTCAAAACTTGTCAGCGGAAATATCTTATGTATATAATATCTGGCAACCGAGGAGTAATTATAATCAATTTTATAATATCTGGCAACAGAGGATTAATTATAATCAGTTTTATACAAAATGAAATCTGAAAACTGATGGCAAAGGAAAGATAAAAGAGAAAGCAGCACTGAAAGTGATATGCAAAAATGCACATTCCTTTCATTGTGAAGAAGTGTGAAACAAGGCCCAGTTCCTTAGCTTAGTATGAGAAAGTGTGGTAAGATGATTAAAACCATGAGTTTAGATTGGAACACCGCCTTGTCATGCTAACTTCCTGACTGATAATGGAACACGTCCATAATGGCAGGATGAGTTAACCCACTCACTATTTTCCATAGCATTGTCCCTTGGCGATACTGAATAGCATACAATAATCACAAACTGAGTGACTCATACATTTCCCTGTGGTCTGTTCTTTTATCAGCAGTCAGTATAAATATCACAGCTTTAGTCATTAGAATCCGTATTACTGACAGTGCACTGTGGGAGCAACTGCATAAATCAAAATGTTGTAGTCAAACGGAGATAATAGGGACAGGGCAACAGTTTTTCTATCTTCGGTCCTGGTCTCAGCAGTGATAAAGCTTTCTTGTGTGTTTGTGAAGAATGGCCACTTATATGAGCTCTATAATTTAGTGCAATGGTAAAGTCCAGTGCTCAGCTACCAGATGGACAAGCGCATTAGGGTGCTTGTTACTTTGGCTAGCACATAATGATTTTTCTTGTTAATGTTAGCAAAATTTATTACCATAGCAATTTGTAGAAATTCTATAAAGTCTACTTCCAAATGTGTAAAGCATTAAGATGAAAGGGGTAACTTACAAGACTAGCATACTTGATAAGAAAACTTTTAAAAGCAGTGGTCACACATAAAGGAAGTACTTAAATCTGTGGAAATTTTCATCATATTGATCACTGCTACAATAGACTATGTGAGCTATACCCTGAGCTATACCCTGCCGAGGTATAACAAACGGCTAGCTACCAAAGTTTCAGGGCAGCTTCCACTCACTCAAACTGTCAGGCAGCTGAAGCTGAGCTGACTAAAAGACAAGTCTTGGTGCGAAGCCCTTCAGAGCTTTACTGCCACCAAAGAGTGCACTCCTCTGAGGCCTTTAAAGATTGATGGCCAGCTTGTGCTTTCCTTTACTGGACAGATAAGTTCCCTTTGGGGGAAAAAGCTTCAATTTTCTTCATTTTTTTTTACTTTTTATTACTTTCCTCTTCGGGAAAGTTATTTTAAAGCTAGTTGTGTTGTGTTTTAAAGGGCAGTCTAAACACTGTAACATACTTTTAAACAGAGTGCTCTTTTTCCTGTCAGTTTAAAATTGGTGTAAAGTAACTGAAAGCATATTTTTCTGAGGAGAAATTATTTTTGTGAGTCTGGCATAGTGCTTTAAAGTGCTTTTTATTGTCTTGTTTTGTCAAAAAAGTAACATTTGTGGACTGGTAGTGTTTACAGGTAATTGCTGCTTGTCTTCTCAGGGAAAGATGTACCATTTTTGGTTTAACCACTGGGCCCATGGTCTGTCCTTCTTCCAGCCACAATAAGAAAAAAATAAGCAACCGGCTTTTGCCATCACAACAGGATAGCAGTTTGCCCCAGCTGCAGGAGGGGGGCTCTCATGTGGCCATTTGTTGTACCTCAGACCACTCATCTTTTACCCTGGATCCCTCTGATGTACCACTTGCAGCCACTAAGGACCAGAGGTTAACCACATCCTCTGTGGCTGTTGGGGTCTTCGCAGTAGGCAAGGGAGAGCCAATCTTCTTGGTCCTGGGAGGGGGAATAGGGAAGATTTCCCTGCTGAGTCAGAATGCTATGCCCATCCCTGGGGAAGCTGCTTCTGCCTTTAGTAATATGGTTGCCCCCCCCCCAAAAAAAAAAAAAAACAGAAAACTAAGCATGTACTACCCCTTCTCAATTTTTTGATAGCAGTAGTTTGCTCGGTCTGGCTTAGGGTTTCATTCAGGCTACAGATCCTTCTTGTAAAGTAGTTTATGGTAAAAGAAAGTGAAAATTCTCTTTTCCTGAAAAGATTCAAGATTCTGAATCTGAACTGGAAGATGCAGGGATAGATATAGGGATTTCTCCTCAGATTTCTGATTCAGACTTAAATGTGAGCTCAGTTTCTGATTCTCCCTATGGGGGTTCTCTCTCTGTGAGAGTAATGCAGTAATGTCGCAATATTTTCAGTGGGAGAGCTCTGAGGTTTCTCAGTCTCTCAGAAAATACCATGACTTGTTACAGAAGGATTTTCCTGAATGTACACCCATTCCTCCTATACTATCTGCTTTAGAGGACGTGTCTCACTGCCTGCTATTTTCCTGATAGTCACCCAGCTGCCCCTAAAAAGGCAGATAGAATGCATAAAGTTCTCCAGTCATCTAAATTTTTATACACTGTTCAGAAACCTGTCCCAGCAGTTATAGCTTTAATTGATCACACTGCTGCTAAGCACTTTAATTCCAATCTTTCTCTTTCCGCTAAGGGTGGGAAGATGATTGATAGGTATGGGGGGGAAATTGTACACTTTTGTGACTTTGATTTTCAGAATTTTGAATTGTTGGGTTCATATGTTAAAGTTTATTCTGACTAATTGTGAAAGTATGAGGAATGTTTTATCTGCAGTTTCTTCTTGAGAGGAAAAATCTGCTTTAAATAACTGTTTCTTCTATTGCACAGGTCAGTATTCATTGGTTGAAGTGTGTGTGTGTGTTGATACTTCTTCCAGGGCTATAGCCACTGGTACTGTCTTGAGGAAGTATGCATTGCTACATTCTCAGAACCTTCCAGATGATGTTAAAAATGAGATGTAAAATTCTTCCTTGGATAGAGATGTAATGCTTCGCCCCATAGCGGGATCATGGTCAAATGGGCCCTAGGTAGGATAATGGGCTGGAAGCCCCTACACACACACACACACACACACACACACACACACACACACACACACACACACACACACACACACACACACACACACATAGCAGCCCAACACCCCCGGCAGCAGCTCTCCAGCCCCCAGCCATTCCAGTGTTCCATTACTTGACTATTTCTCCCCAGTTACCATAAATTCAAAGCTGTCAGTGTGTATATTTTTTTTTTTTTACTTCTACAATGATTAGAGATACTTGGATTTCATTTAAAAATGTTATTTCAAATTGTATGGCACAAACACTGATAGAATTTTGTTAAACTAAACAATACAGACTCAAAAAGAAAACAGACATCATTAACAGTAAACCTCTCTGCTCTTAAAACTCACATTCATTGAAACAGCATCAAAACTCACATTCAAAGAAAATGCATCTGGCCAGTAGCAGATTAAGTTTACCTTTGGGCTGTTTTCAAAACATAGGGCCCCTTGTGGTCTTTGATTCACCTTCCTGGTTGTATTAAATTATATTCTCTGTATTATACAACCCCACTTGTTAGAGTGTGTTTTAAGTTTGCAGTTTTGAACTTTTTCCAGTAAGCAATGAAACCAGTGTATGAACCAGTAATGACAAAACTGGTCATTTTAGAACATTTGAACTGTAAAAGGCCACTGATTACAATTCACCAGTATCAGTCAATATGCACTATCTCTGCAGAATTAAAAGTCATTTGAATAATTATACATTAAAGAGATGGTTGCTGCTAGCAAACAACCTTATATTTCAGTGTTCCATATACAAATTTGGTGCCTGCTGCTCTTGAAGAATAAATTACATATGTTACATTTAAAAAAATGGTAAGCTGATGATATTACAGTAAGGTATGGATGGTAAACCAACAGCAGGTTCATAGTTACTAGGCACCTCATACAAAGGAGGACACACTCAGGACTGCAGCATCACCCCCCTCCCTCCCACCCAGAACAACACAGTATCAGTAATATATCTACATTATGTGGGAGTAGAACCCACAGCCTTCTGTTGTGCTGCTAACAAACCTTTCAAACATTATAGCATGAACATTATTGACCATTTGCAAAACAAAACAGTTGCGCATTGAAAACCAACTTGCATGAGCAGTAGTAAACTTCTCTTCCCTTGAAGCTCAAAATTCCTTGAAAATGCACTGACATTCATTTTTTGAGTAGTTTGGTAGGTGCTGTAGATGATTAAGGTTCTTGTCTCCTCTAACCAAGGTACAGAGTTTGAGCCTGTGCAGATTAACTAATCTGCCATTCCTAACTAGGGTACTTCAGACACATCTCCACGTACAGATGTGAAATCAGCAGGTGTGTGTGTCAATGCATGCAGAGGATGTTAAAGCAGTGTTGCTTTAAGAAGGGTGTTCTTAATGAAGACATGTCATTTTTTCATTAATTAAATAGTATATGTTGTGGCAACCCCCCCCCCCCCGGTCAGTGGGTGCATCCCAGCCAGCGGGCAGTCGCCTAGTGCTGGATCCAGCTCTTCTTGGCCACTCTGCTGCAGAGGTGATCAAAAAGAGTCATGAAAGGGACAAGCTGATCCAGGGGCCCTTTAAGATTTTTCAGCCCGCCTTTTCCACATTTTCCAAGGGATTTTCTATATCCTCATCCAGTTTTGGCAAAACACAGAATAAATAGTCTCAATAAAATACAAGTAAATATACATTTAAGAAAAAAACGGCAAAAGGGTTCCAAAAAGAAGTCTCAGACCTCCCAAAATCAAGGACAATCCAACAAGTCTGACTATTCAAGAGACCTTGTGAACCTCTCCCACCTTGGCCCCTTTTTTCTTCCAGAAAGTCTGAATCTTCATTTTTTCATTTTGGCAACAGAAAGCTTCAGACAAATGGGTTCTGAAAATCATTCATCAAGGTTACAGATTTTGGTGGAAGGACATTCCTCCTTTCCAGGACTGTCATTCCTCATCCTCCAAATCAGACTCTTGTTTCCACCAGTTGTTCAACACATGCTGTCCCAAGGAGTGATAGAACCATTTCCTCCTTCCCGATTGGGAAAGGGTTTTTATTCAAAGATGTTCCTCTTGCAAAAGAAAGAAAATCCTTGGAGAACAGTTCTTGATCTTTTTTTTTTCTTAAACCTGTTGGCAATAGTGTCCATATTTAAAATGATGTCACTTCAGAACCTGTTACCTCTTCTTTCTTTTTCACATTCCTACTCATCCAGACTTTAGATGTTTCTTAAGGTTTTGTGTGTCTGGATCAAATTGTCAGATATCTGCCTTACCCTTTGGTCTATCCACTGCAGGAAAAGTGGTCATAAAGTGTCTAGCTCTAGTTATAGGTCATTGCAGACTAAAGGGTATCCACATTTTTCCATATTTAGATGACTTTCTTATCTTTGCAGAGATTTTTTCAAGGTATCAAGAATCTCTCTCTCTCTCTCTCTCTCTCTCTGTCGGGTGAGAGATTTCTTACACAAGCTTGGATTCCAATGAACATTCAAAAGTCTTTCTTGACTCCTTCACACAGGATTGTATTCCTGTTATATCATCTAGACCCTCAGTTCAAAGAGCTTTTCTTCCACAGGAAAAAATAAATCTTTTTCTAGATCTATTTCTAAGGTTTTCCCCTCAGACTTTGGTCACTGCAAGGGAATTCCTCAGGATAATCTGGTGATAACTCTGGCAAGACTCTGTATGAGAAAGATGCAGTAGTATCTCAAATCTCTTTGTTCTCAGCATCAGCACCATTTATCTTTTTAAATCCCATTGTTGCAGTTTGTCAGAAGAGAAATATTTTGGTGGAGACAACAGATAGCCTTACATCCAGGTCTGCCCTTCTCCCTCCATGCCCCAAAGTAGTCAGTCACTTTAGATGGTTTGGACTTTGCTTGGGGAGCAGTTTCAGGCAGATAAAAGTTCAGGGGTTGTGGGACACCAAGGACAGATGCATGCACATAGTTATCAAGGAGATGCTTGCCCTGATCAAAGCATTCGACTCTTTGGTTACTGGGACCTCTTCAAGTGGTTACAGACAATACCACAGTCATGTGGTACATAAACAAGCAAGGAGGAATCAGGTCAAAGCTCCTTTGCACTCTAGCCATGTTAGCTTGGAATAGATTCACAGCACAGTCTCACTCTGCTGATATTCTACATTCCATCAGAACACAATTGTGATGCAGAAAGGCTGAGCAGGACCAGAGTAGACCCTAACAAATTTAAACTAGATCGGGGGTCTTCCAAGATTTGATCAATCTGTGGGAAGTTCCTTAAGTAGCCCTCTTTGCCGCCTTTCTGAACAATCAACTGCCAAGATTTTGTTCCAGGAATCCATGCAAGAAGGCTTAGGAGACAGATGCGTTTTCTGTTCTTTTCTTTACTTTTCTTGGACAGGAATGTTCCTGTAGCCTTTCCACTCTTTCCTCTAACGTCCAGGATACTTCTGCAGATTCAGTTGGAATACCCCAATATCATTGTGGGGGCTCCCTTCTGACACAGGCAACCATGGTTCACCCTTCTATTGGAAATGGACAGAGACAGTTACCACAAGCTTCCTCACAGACTGGATCTACTCACACAAGAACAAGGGTGCTTGATACACTCTGACATCAATCAACTTCAACTGACTGGCAGGATGATAGGGTCTTAAATCCTTTTGGGCACCTCTTTACTGATGACGTACAGTGGGTACTAATGGAGGCAAGAAAGCCTGCTACTAGAAAATCATATATTAGCAAATGGAAAAGGTTTTCTAGCTGGTGCCGACAACATAATCAGCACACATTTTTAGACCAGTCGTTTTCTGGTTCTTGAATATTTGTGTGAGTTACAATCCTATTCCTTTATTAAGATTCATTTATTGGACATTTCGGAATTTCTGCTCATGGATGCTTCTTGTGTCAAAATGTTCTTGAAAGGGGTTTTGCATAAGAGGCCTCCAAGAAAACTGGTGGCCCCTCCCTGGGATCTTAATTTTGTATTAGAGAGGCTAACACTTGCTTTATTTGAACTAGCTAATCTGGCTGACTTGAGGTTTTTAACATGGAAAACAGTTTTACTAATTGCTCTGACCTCTGTAAGAAGGGTATCTGAGTTGCAAGCTGTTATGGTGAGTCAACCTTATCTCAATTTCCTTAGGGATGGGGTTTCTTTGAGGACTAATCCTTCTTTTATGCCTAAAGTGATATCTGGGTCTACTTTAAGTCAAACTATCTATCTCACTGATTTCTTTCCTGAAACTAAATAGCATCCATACCTTGGATGTCCTCAGACAACTTGGATACTATCTTGACAGACCTAAATCTTTCAGATCTTCAGATCAATTGTTCATTTCTTGTAAAGGTAAGAAGAAGGGATAACGTGTATCAAAACAGACTATTTTCAAATGGTTGTCTAAGGCTGTTACCTTTTGTTATACTCTGCATAACAAAACTATTCCAGGCAGGACTAAGGTGCACTCTATCAGGACCATGGCTTCATCAATGGTGTTTTGGAAAGGATTGGATTCTAGAAGTATTGTCGAAGCTGCTGCTTTGATCCCTGTACATACTTTTACAAAGCACTATAAGATTGATTCCTTCTGTAGGTCCAGATCAATATTTGCTAGGACCATTCTCCACTGGCTGCTGGACTCTTCTTCCACCTCCCTAATGTAGTTAGCTAAGATAATCTACCCATATAGCTAAGGCTACTGCAGCAGTGATTAATATGATGAACATAATACATTCGTGTAAATACAACTTACCATAGCAGTAGATGTTCAAATGATTACTGCTGTGGTAATTGTTCCCTCCAGTCCCTTTGTTTTTATGCCAGGGTGTGGAAATGCATTTTTTGTTGCTCCTAGCATTGTCCTTTCATGACTCAGCCTCCCCGTCTCTGCTGACAAGAAAGCTCTTAAGGGCTTCATGCCCTAGCTTGTCTTTTTAGTCAGCTCATCTTGGGCTGCCTGACAGTTTTGGCACATAGAAGATGCCCTAAAGCTTTGGAGGCTGTCCGGCTATTATATCCAGCAGTAATCATTTGAACATCTACTGTTATGGTACATTTTATTTACACAACTGTACTTTCTACCAGGGTTCATTTCCCACAGTTGTGAAGTATACTTGGCAAAGCTGCTCATTAGAAATGGTGACATCAAATATACAAAGGGTTTGCGGTGCTGGGGTTCTTTACAACTTGAGCATATTTACTTTTACGCACCTCCTCTACCTAACTTTGCTCCTAGCAGGCCCAGTCCCTACTTCATGTCCAACTGAATGCCTTATTTTTCTTCTCTATACAAAATTTATCATCTCTGTACCACTCAGTTATTTGCTGAATAACATATTTTCTGCTACTCATAGATGTATTCACAAGTAGTGTGCTTATAACAGTGCCTGCTTTAGCAATTTGTTTTTGAGTTCAAGGCTATGTTTCTCAGCATATTTGCATTCTCTGTTATTTTCATTTTTGTGTCACTATTTAGGACGGTAATACTACTTTGGGAATTAACATGAAACACTTTAATATAAATGATACTGTACTGAAAATCTGAAGAAATACATCTCAGCTCAAAAATCCACACCGTTCCTTAAAACATCAAGTGTACATGGCACCATGAGAATATAATCATCATATGTGACACAGTAACAGCTGTTCTTTAGGGGTCGATGTGTGCAGGTTTGAAGGGGGAAGTGGTGGTCCTTAATTGATCATATCCTTTCTATGGGAGAGGCAGTCTCTTACAGGTATATAAATAATAGATGAATGCAGTGTAGCCTGATGGTTGCAGTTACAGATGGGTTGTTACTGTGTAATAAACAAGCATATAGGTTCATAGGTATATATAGGCTAGTGATCCAAGAGGATCTTTAGAAGCTTAGCCATGCATTTCCATAATGTTTTTAGCCCTTGTATTTTAAGTGTGAATAACCCAGAAATAAGCAGGAGGTTTACATGACGTTAACATCCATGAGGGACAAGGGTGTTAAACCAGGGTTAAATCTGTGGTCCCCATCCATTCATCCAGATTACATTTGAGCAATTTAAGAGAAGTACTTTGGATTATGTAGAGGGGCAGATGATTCCAAGGAAGTAGTCTTCTCTGACATACATATATCCCTCCAACATATTCTGTTCATGTTGAAAAAGAGATTTATCTCTTGAGTGGGTGTTTATGTCCCCATTGCACTTGTGAATATGAAGTAGGTCTGAAAGGATAGTGTCTACTGAGGCTCTGCATGTGAGGCAGAGATCATCCCTCAGTAGGCTGCATGACACTGAGAAGATGGACAAAGTTTTCAGATTGTCTCCATAGTTTTTAAGATTTAGGCCCTTGATTTTCTTAGTAAGAAAGCACTGTGAGCATTCAAATTGTGTTAGATGTTTGGACAGGTACATACTGAAGGGGGAAATATAATCAGTGATTAGCCTAATGAGTGTGAAATAAAGTCCAGTGATCATATCCCTGGATCTGGACACCATACCTTTAGCAATAAGCTATGTAATGAAAAAGTACTTTCTTTCAATAGTGGTTAAGCGGTGATCGAAGAACAGTTAGTTCCGTATATAGATTCCCAGGTCACTAACTATTGGATTAGTTCTCAGGGTATATTGTCAATGTGATAGTTACAAGGAACTTCTTGCTTGGTGGAGGATACTATTATACATTTCTTGGCATTCAGGTTTAGCCCAAGGTTTTGACATCAGCTATTGGTTTGGGAAAAGTCCTCTTGGAAAATCTTGGTGCTTTTGGCAAGTTAATGATGGCACCAAGTTTACAGCCATCTGCAGACTTGGCCAGCCATAAACCCTTGGCAGTAGCTTTGACCACTGAGACGTAAATGCCAAAGAGGAGACAGCAAAGGACTGATCCTTGGGGTATGCCCCTAGTCACATGTCATCTGGTGGAGATATATCAGCACACCCTAATTTCCTGAGTTCTGTTTGCAAGACAATTTGTTATCTAACAAGTTACAGAGGGAACAACATTTAGGTGGAATACCCCATGTATGATACCCAAGTGTGGAATGGTGTAAAATGCCTTTGCAAGGTCTAGATATGCAGTGCGTACTGATTTGCCATCATTCATTCCTTTAGTAACCCTGTCACTGATAGAGTGTGCCATAACCCTGCCTGGAATCATTTTGTATAACAAAAGTAAATGAGGATAAGTAGGATCTGCTCTTAACAAACCTGAACTGGTTTGGGTCAAGAGTTTATAGGTTGCATATGTCCTTATTTATTAATTCCATAATGATCCATTCAACTGCCTTACAGATGAAACTTCAAAGACCATTTCAGTCCCCCAAGGAATGAAAACTGCCCTTTGCTTTGTAAGTTTGAATTATTTAATTTAGAACACAAGGTTCTAGTAGTGATTTCCAACAAGGGCTGGGTGTTATAAGTATCAGTAAATTATACAGGAATAATAATCCATACCACAGGTTTTGCCAGCGCTGATTCTTTTAATATAACTCTTTCAACAAAATACCATGTTTTGCTGCTAAGGATAAGACAGTAAATCTTTCTGTAATAAGGAATACAACACTAAATCCACCTTTTTGACATTTTTTCAGTATCTTTACTTGGAAACTCACTATCTATAAGTACACTGACATACTTACGAAATATTTCAAATGCTCTTACACTGACCTCTTCTTCCCATTGGCACAGAAAGTCAAGATAGTCCCCGCCAGAGGATATTGTAGCAATGCCTGCACATCTCACTGCACTGAGGTATGCCAGTAACATCACCTCTAGTCTTGGCAAGACAGTACCAGGCATCCTTCATATACTGAGGACCATCACAGGAGTCTCCAAGCAGGTGCTCCAGATGGTCCCTGTGCAGTAAATAAAGGAAGATTTTGATTCCATACTGCATCACAAGGGTATCCTGTAAGAAACAGTACTATTGTAACTCATGTCCATGCATTAGGTCTCATTTCAGATGCTAATAGCTGGCATCTTGCAATCACACCCATTTCCCATTTTGGCAGTTGCTGGGTAGCATTGGGCATCTAAGTAGGATGAGTCTGGGCAACATTGGGCATGTAAGTAGCATGATTTCTGGTAAGGTGTGAAGCAGATAGTGCCAATATTAATGGCTTTGCAACTTTACATAAAGGTGTGAGAAATGGCACAACATGTATTCATTCTCAGCTTGTAGAAATGTCCAAGGAGTGTAACTTTTAAATGCAGTTGAAACATTTTTAACTTACTGCTGCAGTAAGAAATGTAATTAAGAAAGTTTGCAGTGAAGATGTTTCTCAGCATTTAAAGGTGCAAAGCCAGTACTGCTGTCTACCACCATTGTGCAGTGTACGACAAGAGATCATGGAGGTGTCAGGAGTGTGCTCTGCTCTTGATCCATGAACATATGATCGTCTTTCTGCTGGATCCTGACAATCCAGGAAAGACATGATATAATATGCTCATTCACCCTCTCATTGAAATCCACATGTCGTGCTAACATTGTGTGAGGAAATTCAATATTATTTTGTTGTTGGAGGGGAAGTATATGCACACTGTAGCAGTAACACAGCAGCAGTATCACAGTTCAGTATAGCCTCTATTGATGGTGATAGTGACTATGTGGACCACTGGTTCTGTGACTGCTTGCACAGCTGCTTGGCATAATCCCTTGTAGGTTAACATGATATGCTACTGAAGCACAAGTGCTTGTTGCTTTTTCTGGGGGTACCATTGATAATGTTAGGCCAGTATGTCTAACTGCAACATATATTTGCAGACTTCTACCCACCACAGCAGGAGTAGCCAGTGCTGAGGATACAGTATTTCAAAACAATCCCTATCTGTGTACCTACAAAGTGTATTCTTGCTCCACAGAGTATAATACCTGATAAGAGAAAGGCATGGAAATGCAAGTTCACCCATGAAGAGAATGACATCTTGCTCTGGGTTCTACTTCTCCACAACTGACAGATGTTCAGCCAGGAAGCATCTGTTCATCACTATCATGACTATGCATGAGAGGACATAGTAAATTATACAAATGCTGTGAGTGACTAAGGCACAAAATATGAGCAAGTCTGTTGCCAGGCAATCAGCATAATCAAAAATGCACAGAAGTGTACTGCCTCCCTTGCATGGGAGGACTGGATAGTGGTTGGTGGTCCATCAGATAAAACAGCATTATGTGAGGCAGGGGAGCTCCTTGTCCCTCTGAGCAGGGGAGCAGGCTCATCCCTAATCCATGATGGTGTGTGTTTGACCTAGGTGCAGAACAGTGTAACGCTCCTTGAATCACCAATGGGAATGTACCCGGTACATTACAGTACTGATGAGGTAAGTGCATACTGCTACATAGAGAGGTTTACTGCATATCATTTAATGAACAGTCATCTGATGTGAAGGGACATTAAGAACACAAACAGCAAAGGTACCCACATGAGGTAAGATCTGTCTGTTCATGCTGTGCCACTATTTATCATGATATTATTTCTGCACTGGAAATAAAATAAATGTGATAAGTCTTACTTACTGTGGGTATTTCTGCTTGGTATCTTAACAGGTGATGTTCAATTGGGCATCACCACTATGAACATCCCACTGACTGATATTGGAAATGAATCTGTGTCTGACAGTGATGCCAGTGACCAGCTGTCATGGTCAGGGTGCATGCTGTCTGTTTTGGATACAAGGAATGTGAAACCCAGCTCCCCAACCCAATCACTAGACATGGCCTCTGTGTCTGTGGATTCAGCTCAAGACACACGGTTTACCAGTGAAGAGCAGGTTGTCGCAGATAGAGTTAGGTAGGATGGTATGGCTTTGTCTACATCACAGCCTTTATTGTCTACTGCAAGCACTATAGGGCATGGGTAAGACAGGGGTGGTTGGCATACTGATGGTTATAGATGCTGTGACACTGCCAGCCCAGCTATCTGGAATTTTGTAAATAATTCTATGACATTTGTGAGTATTAATATGATTCATATGCTTGTCTTAAAATGTAAGAGAACTATATGTTATGTGTATATTAAACTACTGTTGCAGAAGTGTATGTTGAACAGGGTTTGTACAGTACTGAGCTTCAAAGATGTGTCCATAGTGTACCCTACTAGAAAAGAACAGAAATGTATATAAACTATATACCTGTGCAAATGTATGTTCTCATAGTAGAAGCTGGAACATGCAGAGCTAACTTGCAAAACTTCAAGAAAATAAGTTGAAATTAGAATGTTTTACGATTGTGCTATCTCTCAGTTTCAGTGAAGCAGACACAATGTCGAGAGCTAGAGGTTTTTCTATTGTCTTGGAGAGAAGTAATTACTAGGTCTAAAATGTAAAAATGTTTAACTGTTTTACAACTTCCAGTTCTGAGCAAACATCTGAGAGATGTGTATTTTTAACACAAAGATGTTAGTTTCTGTTAGCCTGGGAACTGAAGGCAGGTGACAAAAAGTAATGTCATAGGATCATAGGATCATAGGAAGTTACTAGGCTATTGGCCCTGAGGCCCTTATAAGCCTAGCCAAGAGTTTAGCCCATGTTTAGACAAGTCAGCACCCAAGCCCCTGTCCAGCAGGGACACAGGTGGAATTCCAGGGGTGTATTTTCTGTTTCCCATCCAGTTATACAGGTTGCACTTAAAAAGGGATAATGAGGTACTCTGCTTGACATGGAGATGGAGTCTATTCCATAGATGGGGGAGTCTCTGGGACACAAATCTGTCCCACCAAAAAGTCCTTTTGATGTCACAGACCAGGTTGAGGTCACACGTGTGGGTTACTCAAGTGGAGCTTGACTTGCAGATATGCAGCAGTCCCATCAATGCGGGGTCTGAGATTGCTTTGTATGCCAGACAGAGGTCACCTCTGAGAAGTCTGTATGAAACTGAGTAGAGGGACAGGGCTTTTAGACTATCTGTGTAGGGTAAATGCTTGAGGCCCTGGATTCTTATGGAGAGGAACCTCTGTGCTCTCTCCAGCTGCTGCATGTGTTTTGTGAGGTACATGCCGAAGGGGGCATTGTACTCAATAACTGGCCTTATAATGGAAGAATACAGGGATGTTATGATCTCCTTGTCCCTAGGTGAGATACCCTTACTTATGAGGTGTGCCATATAGAATGCTTTCCATACAATGGAAGCAAAATGGTGGTCAAAAGTCAGGTTGCTATCATACTGGGTGCCCAAATCCGTAACAAATGATTGCATGCTTAGGACATTGTTATTAATGTGATAATATGTGGAGACATCACTCTCTCAAAGGGGATGCTGATGCATTTTTTAGCATTCAGCTTCAGGCCATGTTTCCGGCACCAGTCATTTGTTTGGGAGAGACCCTCTTGGAGGAAGTCCACATCACTTGGGGAATTGATGACCACGCCCAGCTTGCAGTCATCTGCAAACTTGGTCAGCCATAGCCCACTGGTTTTGGCCTGCACCTCAGAGAAGTATATCCCGAATAACAGAGGCCCCAAGACTGATCCCTGGGGTAAGCCACTCATTACGGGTTTACTGCTTGAGGTGGCTTCCCCTAATTTGATTAGGTGGGGTCTATCAGTGAGCCAGCTTGATACCCATCTGATAACATATGAATTGATACCTAGTTGAGAGAGTTTGTCTACTATGCTTGAGTGGGGAATAGTGTCAAAGGCCTTGGCCAAGTCAAGGTAGGCAGTGTGCACCATCTTCCCCTCATCCATGGCTTTAGTGACTGTCTCAAGGAAGTCGTTCAGATTTAACAGACATGACCTTCCCTTGACAAAGCCAAACTGTGTGGGATTGAGTGTTTTGAGGTTGCCAGTATCCCTGTTTATGAGGTCCATGATAATCCATTCCATGACCTTGCAGATCAGGCTAGTTAGGCTGAATGGTCTATAATTTTCTGGATCGGTGGACACTCCACCTTTGTGTAAAGGATTGACAGTGGCTGTCCTCCACTTGGCTGAGACAAAGCCGGTACTCAGGCTTTGGTTAAATAGGGTGCCTAATGGTGCCGCAAGTTCATGCCTAAGTTCATATAGGATGCAGCCTGGGATGTTATCAGGTCCCATGGAGGCTGTATTTTTTGTCTTTGAGAGGGCAGTGATGACCTGTTCCCTAGAGATAAGGGGAGGGGAAGCAGGTACTGGGGATGTCCTGATTTACTGATTGGGGGGCAAAGTGGTGAAGTTTTCACTGAATCTGTCAGCCAGTAGGTTGGTTATATCTACAGCATTTGTGTATGTGGTGTCCTTGACCACCAGTTCTGAACAGATCTGGGTGCTTCCTTTGAGATTGCAGACATATGTGAAGAAAGCCTTATGATTGTATCTAGAAGATGTGACTAATTTGGACTTGAAGCTGGCTTTAGAGGATTTCACTAGTGCTCTTATTTTCTTGTTCAGGCTAAGGAGAGAATGCTTCTAATTGGGCACCTGCTCCTTCTTGGTCCTGGACAGCAATTTTTTCCTTTTGTTATATAGTTTATTTATTGCAGATGTCCACCAGACAGGTTTACTCTTCCTTGTGGAGGATGATTTTGTCCTGTCAGTTATTCCTGATTCCATGCATCTGTACAAATGCTCGTATAGTACTTTGGTGCAGATTTGGACATTGGTGCCAGTTCCAACAAAGGGGGAGGGGGCTGTGAAGCTGTTTATACCATCCTACAGGAGGTTGTAATCAGCTTTGGAGAAGTTTTTTGTTTGACTCTAGCTAGAGGGGGGTCAGGGGAGATTCTGACTTCAAAAGTGACCACTTTATGGTCAGATCTTACCAGGGAAGATGATACTGTAGAGGTGCTGCAGTGGTTACTCATGTTGATTAATACCAAGTCCAAGATATTATCACCTCTTGTGGGGGTATCAACTAGCTGCTCCAAGGCATTTGCATTGATAAAAATCAAGGAATCTCTGGGCATTTGCATTTTGCCATGAGTAGTTTTTCCAATCTATGGTTGGGTAGTTAAAGTCACCCAGGAGTAATGTTCGATATTAATTTAAGAACTGTCTCAGAGAGAGACTTGGCATTTTGTATCTTGTCTTGGACCTAGAAACATCCACGCAGCACTTCTGCCTGCATGTTGTCTGTAAGTAAGATTTAAGGCATAGTATGTCTCTTAGATATTGACAGGAATATAGTAAAGATTAGTTTAGATGTTTTCTGTAATTATTGGAGACTGTCCTGCAATGTTGTTTTAAAATACTTCCAGTGATTTTGAACTCTGAGGTAACTGTGTTTGTTTTCTGAGTATTGTCTTGTTCTTTTATTATTTATTATTTAATATATTTAAACAAATCTTTGTAGCTAATTGTGAGACATATTTAAGTTCTTAGACTACTTGCATATCTATTTGGAGACATTCTACAGGCCACTCCTAAATAGCCTTTGTTGGTCAGACTACCATTTGTATTATTAGTAACATTGCACAGCAGGACTGGACACCCTTTGTAAGGGCCTTATAGTAGTTCATAAGTAATGATGGCTGGTGACAGCTGGTACTGCCTTATGGTATGGGCAGAAGGGGGCATAGCTAGTAAACCTGTGCCAGCCTTTCCCAGGTGTGTGTATGTTTGTATATCAATCAATTCTCAAAGTGTGTGTGTCAGCTACTTGGGCAGAGATACAAAGCACTCATTGGACAGAGATGGTGCTGCAGGTCTTAGCTTGGCCACAAGGCTGAGATCTTAACCCTATAGCTGTGCCAGTGGGGAGTCTTATTAGGGATCTGGAGAAAGAGGTAGAACCCAGCCCCAGACTGACTGTGATCTCTGTGTGCTCTTAAGGGAAATAGTGCTTTACTGTGTGTGTGTACTTGTCATCCTCCCAATGTGTACGTACATCACTGTTGCCAGTGGTGAGTATTGAGGCTCCTTGATTATTGGGCCAATGCAGGGGCTTCACATATTAATTGGTTAGCAGTGGTGGGATATCCACATCACATATTAATTTGTTGACAAAGATGGGATAGCCACATCACATATTAATTGGTTCATAGTGGTGTGGATATTGAATTCCTGTAGCCTGTGTACAGTGGTCACTAAAGGTGTTTGTACTCTCAATCAGCCATGCAGTGAACATTCAGAGTTTATATCACAATTGTTTTATTATTTGTTAGCTTAGTTAATCAGGGAGAGCAGGCAAGCATGTCAGCAGAGGAGTATGGTAAGCTGACAAGGAGATAGTTGGCTGAAATGTGCTGGTGCATGCCAACCTAACTAAAGCAGACTTGATTGCAGCTTTAATCACAGCTGCATCACAGAATAGCATCCAGGAGGACAATCAGGCTGGCCGTGGATATGAAAAAAATCTCTGAAAATGGACAACTCAACCTTTCCACAGAGGACTTAAAAATCCATCTGGAGTTAAAGAGACTTGAGCTGGAGGCCAAGCATTTGGAAATAGAGAGAGCAGAAAGACTGAGATGTCTGGAAGCCGAGGAAAATGTGAAACTGAGATACCTGGAAGCTGAGGAGAATGAAAGGCAGATGCAACATGAAAAGGAGATGCTAACTCTTTGCCAGAGTCATGGAGGTAATGGGGAAAGGAGTAGCCGAACCCCAAAAGCAACAAAGGTCAGTGCATTTCTTCTACAATTTACAGAGGAGGATAATTTTGATAGTTTCATTCATATGTCTGAGAGAGTATGTAAACAGTATAATGTTGACCAAGGGCTCTGGGTATGGATCCTGACCCCCTTACTCCATGGCAAAGCTGTAACTGTTATTTCTAAACTGTCTAATACTGATTGTTTAAATTATAATATTGTAAAAAACTGTTTGCTAGAATGTTTTAAGTTAACACCTGAAGCTTATAGAAAATGCTTTGCAGGCATAGATGGAAGGCAGATGAAAGTGTGTGTGTGTGTGTGAATATATTGCTGAACTAAGCACTTATTTTCATGCGTGGGTGAGTAGATGTCAGGTCACCACTTTTGAAGGGCTGGCAGACCTTTTGGTGAGGGAACAAGCCCTTAGCACTTTGCCTGAGGACATGAGAATATGGTTAGCTGAGAGACAATGCAATACTGCAGACGAACTGGGAAAGAAGGGAGACCTATACCTAGCAAACAGGGCATCACTGCACAGGAAAGGGACACCCAGTGCTGCTCATGGGTCGAAGGAAACCCATGGTGGGAAGCCCAGACTGCCCCAACAAAATCCACCAGTAGCAGGGGAAGCCACTAGTCCAGTACACATCCAGGTCAAAGGGTTAAATGTTTTAAATGCAACCAGTGGGGCCTTGTAGCATATGGAAGTCCATGGAGGCAAGCTGGGGAACAAAAGGTGGGAGAGCCAGTAAGTGTAAATAACAAAATGCCAGCAGTAAGTTGTCTCGAGACAATAAGGGTACCAAACTACCAAAAGAGGTTATATCCTATCTTAGTGGATGGGAAAGAGGCCCATGCTAAGAGAGACACAGCCTCTGACATAACCATTGTGAAGCTTGCAATGGTTACAGAGGACCACTACTTGCTTGGGCAGTCTATTCCAGTCAGAGCTTTAGGAGGGACCCCACTCCAAATACCTTTGGTTAGGGTTCACTTTAACTGGGAGGGAGAAAAGGAAGCCAGCAAGTAGGTGTGTTTGAGGGTATCTCTCAGATGTCCTGATAGGGAATGATTTTGATAATGCAGTAGCATGTGTGCATGCAGTTACACACAGTCAGGCTTGAAGACAAACATGTGGGTCTGGTAGCCTGGGGAGACCTAGACAGTCCACACACATACAGACAGGACTGGTGAGGTGGTTACTTCAGGGAGGGAGCTACCCTATAGCAGTAAGACTGAAGGTGAGCCACAGCTGCTTGCGGGTACTGATGTTGCCTTGGACAGAGTGACTGCAAGGGCAGAGATGAGTGGTAGTACCCAGGCTGATCGTGAGGAACCAGACTTCCTGTGGAAGGGGAGCTGGGAAGGGCTACTAAGACAGATCTGAGAGAGGCTCAGCTCTCAGACCTTACATTACAAGGCCTAAGGGAGGTAGCTAGTGAGGCACCTGATTATCAAGGGAAGGGGGAGTTTGTATACAGGGACAAAGGGTTACTGTATAGAGAGTGGACCCCTGAGGAAGGGCTAGAGGGTGAGAGAATACAGCAGTTCATAGTGCCCAGAGCCTACCATCTGGCACTTCTAGCCATAGCCTACAATATTCCCTTTGCAGATCATATAGGCATAAAGCATACAAAGAGATGTATTATGCAGAACTTTTATTGGCCTGGTATTTCCAGAGATGTAACAGGGTACTGCAGGGCCTGTGAGTAGTGCCAAAAATGTAGGCAAGGCAAGAGACAAGGTGAAAGCTCCTTTGATGCCTTTTCCTGTGATTGAGTAGCCATTTCAAAGGGTAGCTATGGATATTGTAGGGCCTCAGAGTACCCCAACTTTCACAGGGAAAAGTATATCCTAGTGGTAGTAGATTATGCTACCAGATACCCTGAGGCAGTGGCTCTGTCCTTCACTGAGGCAGAAAAGGTGGCAAATGCCTTGTTAGAGATTTTCAGTAGGTTAGGTTTCCCAAAAATAATACTGACTGACAGAGGTGTCAATTTCAAGTCAAACCTGCTAGCTTGTCTGTGGAAGCATTGTGGGTTGAAGCACCTAAAGACCACTCTCTGCCATCCCCAGACTAATGTTCTTGTTGAGAGGTTAAACTCTACACTCAAGTCCATGCTACAGGCATTTGCAGACCAGTTCAAGAGTGAGTGGGACAAATATTTGCCCCATCTGTTGTTTGCTTACAGAGAGGTTCCCCAGGAATCCACAGGTTTTTCACCCTTTGAGTTGCTGTATGGGCATAGGGTGAGGGGACCTCTAGATTTGATTTGAGATGAGTGGAAGGGTGAGTGAGAATCCCACAAGGAGTCTGTTGTGGCGTATGTCCTAAACATCAGGACAAGGCTCAGGGAACTTATGGGCTTGGCCCAGGAGAACCTGTCAGGAGTCCAACAGCAGAAAAATGTCTGGCATGACAGGAATGCTTGAGCTAGAGAGTATGCAGCAGGTAATGGATCTCATTCCTGTCAGTCACAACAAGCTGCAGACAGCTTGGGAGGGACCCTACAAGGTGGTAAGGAAGGTCAGTGATGTTAATATTGTAGAACTGCTAGGCAGGAGGCAGGAGCACAAATTGTACCATGTTAACATGATAGGGATGCCCTTGTGCTGAGTATTTGCAGTGGATGGCAGGAGGAGTCTGAGGGGGATCTGGTGACTGATCTCCTCAGTGAGGCTTGGTCTGCCACCTCAGTAGAAGGGGTAGCAATGTCCCAGCAGCTATCCCCTACCTAGGTTACCACAGGAGCTTTGGGTCAGGTTCACTGGGAAACCAGGGTGTACCCACCTGGTGCAGCACCATGTGGATACAGGACCCCAAAGGCCTATTAAACAGGCCACTCATAGGATGTCTGAGAGAGTCAAACAGATGCTGAGGGAGGAGATACAGGAAATGTTGGAACTAGGGATAATTCAGGAGTCCAGCAGTCCCTGGATCTCCCCAGTGGTGCTGGTACCAAAGAAGGATGGCAGCACCAGGTTCTGTGTGGACTACAGGAAATTAAATTATCACACAGAGTCAGATGCTCACCCCACGCCAAGGACAGATGAATCCCTAGAGCAGTTGGTGGGGATAAGTATCTTACCACTATTGATCTTACCAAGGGTTAATGACAGGTGTCCTTGAATCCCAGTGCTAGAGAGAGGTCAGCCTTTGTGACTCCTTTTGGTTGTATAAGTTCACAAATATGTTCTTTGGGATGAAAAATGCCCCAGTGACGTTCCAGAGGCTGGTAGATCATATCCTAAATGGAGCAGAAGATTTTGCCCTTGATTACCTAGATGATATTGCCATCTACAGCCATTCCAGGGAAGAGCACCTTCAGCATATCAGGGTGGTGCAGGGCAGACTACAGAGGACAGGGTTGACAATTAAGCCCAGCGAATGTCAGGTGGGTATGGCAGAGGTCTCCTACCTGGGACATAAAGTGGGGAGTGGTAAGATCAGGGCAGATCCTGCCAAGATGGAAGGCATTCAGACATGGCCTACCCTTGTTGCCAAAAAGCAAGTGAGGGCATTCTTAGGGATAGTGGAGTACTAAAAAAATCTTGTGCCAAATTATAGTACCATAGCTGTTCCCCTCACAGACCTGACAAGGAAAAACAGGCCAGATAAGGTAGTGTGGACCCCAGCATGTGAGCAGGCATTCCAGAAGCTTAAAGGAGCTTTGGGAGGACCCCTGTGTTAGCCAGTCCAGATTACAGCGAAGAATTTGTTGTGCAGGTATATGGGTCAAACCATGGGATGGGGGCTTTACTTAGTCAGGTTTCCTCAGAGGGACAAGAGCACCCAGTGGTTTATCTCAGTCGTAGGCTCCAACTAAGGGAGGAATGCTATGCAGCTGTAGAAAAGGAATGCCTAGTCATAGTGTGGGCACTGCAGAAACTTCAGCCTTATCTGTATGGAAGGAAATTCACTGTAGTTACAGACCACAATCCCTTAATATGGCTACATTGAGCCAGCCAGCAAAATGCCAAGTTACTAAGGTGGAGCCTAGGGTTGCAAGCATATGATATGACAATGCAGAACTGCTGTGGGGTTAGCAATGCCAACAGAGATGGGCTCTCAAGACAGGGAATGGGGTAAGGTATTCTCAGATAAACTCAACCTTCTCAAGCAATGTTTCTCAAGGGTCACTTGAAAAACTAGCTTGAGTTTCCAGGGGGCTGGGGATTGTGACACTGCCAGATCAGCTATCTGGAATTTTGTAAATAATTTTATGACATTTGTGAATATTAATATGATTCATATGCTTGTCTTACAAATGTAAGATAACTATATGATATATATATATATATATATATATATATATATATATATATATATATATATATATATATATATATATATATATAATATATATAAGCTGGGACATACAGAGTTAACTTGCAAAACTTCAAGAAAATAAGTTGAAATTAAAGTGTTCTACCATTGTGGTATCTCTCAGTTTCAGTGAAGAAGACACAATGTCTAGAGCTAGAGGTGTTTCTATTCTCTTGAAGAGAAGTGATTATTAGGTCTAAAATGTAAAAGTGTTTGTTTTACAACATCCAGTTCTGAGCAAACATCTGAGAGATATGTATTTTTAACACATAGATGTTAGTTTCTGTTAGCCTGTGAACTGAAGGCAGGTGACAAAGAGGGATGTCATCCAAGCTGACCCAGCAGTAATGTTTGATATTAATTTAAGAACTGTCTCAGAGGGAGACTTGGCATTTTGTATCTTGTCTTGGACCTAGAAACATCCACTCAGCACTTCTGTGTTTGTGTGGTCTGTAAGCAAGACTTAGGGCATAGTATCTCTCTTAGATATAGATAGGAATATTGTAAAAATTAATTTAGATGTTTTCAGTATTTATTTGAGACTGTCCTGCAATGTTGTTTTAAAATACTTCCTGTGATTTTGAACTATGAAGTAACTGTGTTTGTTTTCTGAGTATTGTCTTGTTCTTTTATTATATATTTAAACCTATCTTTGTGGCTTGTATTTGTGAGACATATTTAAGCTTTTAGAGTACTTGCATATTTATTTGGTGACACTGTACAAGCCACTCCTAAAGAGCCTTGCTTGGTCAGACTACCATTTGGTTAATTAGTAACTTTACACAGTAGGATTGGACACCCTTTGTAAAGGCCTTATAGTAGCTGATAAGTAAGAGTGGCTGGTGGGTGCTGGTACTACCTTATAGTCTGGGCAGAAGGGTGGCATAGCTAATAAACCTGTGCCATCCTTTCCTAGGTGTGTGTGTGTGTGTGTGTGTGTGTGTGTGTGTGTATGTGTGTGTTTGTGTGTGTATATCAATCAAATCTCAAAGTGTGTGTGTGTGTGTGTGTGTGTGTGTGTGTGTGTGTGTGTGTGTGTGTGTGTGTGTGTGTGTGTGTGTGTGTGTGTCTGTGTCTGTGTCAGCTACTTGAGCAGAGACATGAAGCACTGGTTGGAAAGAGAGGGTGATGGAGGTCTTAGCTTGGCCACGCGGTGGGTCTATATTAGAACACTGAACTTTCAAAGTTTTGAGTGTTCTAATATCGACCTGTTTTCAGCGAATGCTGAAAATATCGAAGAAACAGAAAACCAAATTTTTTCCTAGGGAAAGAATTCAGTTGCCCATTTCTGTTGCTTCAGTATTTTCAGTGCTGTGGTGGAAAGTTACGGGTCTGGTCCAGGTAAGTATGCAATTGTGTGGATGGGAGGGTTAGGGTGGGTTAGGTGAGTTAGGGTGGGTTAGGTGAGTTAGGGTTAAGGCACGGGTCAGGTAAGTGTGCGATTGTGTGGATGTGAGGGTTAGGGCTGGGTAGGTAAGTTAGGGTTAGGGCACGGTTGAGGTGACTGTGCCATAGTGACAGACCTTAGGGTTAGGGTTTGGGTTAAGGTAAGTGGATAGTTAGTGGTGTATGTATAGTTTAGTGTAGGGTTAGGTGTAAGAGTTTAGGTGTATGTGTATGGATTGCTGTTTGTTTGGTGTGCTTGTATTGTGTGTATGTGTTTTGGAACAGCAAATATTTTCCCTAAGAAAAAATTTGCTGTTCTGTATGTTCAATGTTTTAAATTTTCGATTAATAGGGTTTGATATTAGAACACTCAAAATTTTGAAAGTTCAGTGTTCTAATATAGACCCCACTCGGCTGAGAGCTTAACCCTATAGCTGTGCCAGTAGGGCGCCTTATTGGGGATCTGGAAAAAGAGAGAGAAACCAGCCCCCAGACTGACTGTGATCTCTGTGTGTTCTTAAGGGAAATTGCTCTTTGCTGTGTGTGTGTACTTGTCATCCTCCAATTGTGTACATCCCTCACTGTTGCCAGTGGTGTGGATTGAGGATCTTTGATTACTGGGCCAGTGCAGGGGCATCACAGATGCAATGGGTATTGAACCCCATGAACTAGCTATCTCAATGTCCATAACACAAAAATGTATAGGGTCATCAAAAAGGCACAGGACAGCAACACCTCGGTCTTTGCAGAGATGGTGTGTGTTTTCCAAGGTATGCATGATAATCTGGAGAAGTGCATGTCCCATATTTTTCACATCCTGGATATGTTCCCTCACCTGCTGATGCTATTAAGACTCTCTGTTGGCCATAGGACTTGTACCAGACATGCACTGTGTAGCAACGCCACAGCTGGCTCTAATTTTTATGTCTGTTGTGTACAAGGGAAATTTAGATGAAGTACTTGTAGTGCCACCTTTCCATTGCAATGTCTAGTGAATGTGTGTAAGGACAGATGAGTTTGTACATGAGCGCATGGTTCATTAAATCATCTAGTATAACCCATTGTTCATGTATACACAATAGATCTAACTCTAGGCAAGGGCATGTTACTACCTGTGACAATCTGAAAAGAAGGAGCTCCCATGGACAGGAGTGTGCACAAAATGCCCACACTTCTATTGGTGCCCAGAACCTGCCCAGAAGACCTTGTCAGAGTGCTAGAACATCTGCCAAGACTATGACTGTGTCCCAGCAGACACGCATACACAGTCATGTGCAGGATAGCGTTCCACAAACATACACACAGCTAGTGATAGTGGCACTACCAGACCTTTTTTATGTTAGGCTCCAACTCAACTCACATTACGTATATATATATATATATATATATATATATATATATATATATATATATATATATATATATATATTTATATACACACATACACACACACACACACACACACACACACACACAAACACAAACACACACACAGACACACACACAGACACACACTCTGTGTAAAGTTTATTACACTTAGAACGGCATGCACACATTTCCCTTTGGAAGACACTGCACACTTGTATTCTCTCCCTTCCCTTTCACTTTGTACAAATGATGATAATTATGCCATGCCCCTTTCATTTTACTTGGGTTGCATATGTCTGGTACACATCATGACCACTATATACATGGATAAGCACAGTCTTGTTGTAGGTTTGCATGCCTCACTTTTGCTATAATGTATATTCTTTACTTTGGCTCAGAGCTATGTGCCAGCCATTGCCTCTTCCACTGACTCCTCATTTAGCTCATCTTCCACTGTCTGGTTTGGTGATCTTCTTTCTGCATGTCTCCTCCCTACTGCAACAGCCTTCATCAGTGCAAACTGACGATCAAAAATAAACTGGTGCTGTAAAAGAACTCAGTTGTGGCAGTTATCTGCCATGGTCAGTGGATTCCTCATTGGTGTCATCAACTATGGCTTCACGGCATATCCATTATTGTCAATAAGATGGCTCTAAGGAAAGATGTCCTTCACAAACTGTTGATACAAGCCACATGTGTGCCATATGTGGGAGTCAATGGTACTGTCTGGTTGGCCTGCAGACACATTGTACATTATATCCTGTGCATTACATTTATTGCAGTGGTGTGACCTTTATGGTTAATGCACCTTCTTCCCATCTTCCCACATTTCAGTGTGTTTGCAGTCTATAGCCCTAAGTACCTCTGGAGAAATGGGCTGAATCATAAAAGTCCTACTTGGTGTTGACTCTCTAGTTTGCAACATAAAGAAACCCCATATGTTGTAACATGGCATCAAGGAACTGGTATTGTATCCTTGATGTAGATGCCTTTTAAACCCCAGTGTGTCCTCTGATAGTCACTGAAAGGTCCCTATAGCTACTATCTCAAAGCCACTCATACATTAATATCCCTTGGTTATTGTAGTCCATAACTCTCAAGGGCATGCAGATGAGGGTAGCACATATCTACTAGATGTTGCATATAGTGACTCTGTTCACATTGTAACAGTATATAATGTCAGTTTCATGAATGTTATGCAATATCCTTGATGTAGCACCTCTGAGTAGGATGGTGCACAACATGGTTGCTACTAGCAGCAGTTACAGCCTGTCATTTATACACATTTGCTAAAGCTGCAGCTACCCCTAACATAATCTAGCTGTTTTCCGGCTATAACATCAGAGTTTTAAGGAGGTCAAATTCACTGGAGGTGGTACTTTAAGTCATGCACTTTATACATTTATGAATCTCTCTGATGTACAATTTTCCCTCATTTGAATACACTGAGTCCCTTATTTTAATACTGTTGTTCATTACAGCATCATTAGCATATACTGCAAGCAACTATGTTGTACAGACTCCTTCACTCAGAATCCCTATAGCTCTGAATTGCACACACCTTGTGTATATCGGCCTGTTTTGCACAGTTGCTGACCATATAATGGCAAATGTTTCTGAATATCAGCCTGTGTTAAATATAATACACATGAAAATACTGCATTTTGGGTAATATTATTTGTGTAAGATAGATAGGAACTTAGGAATAACTAAATATACAAGAAAACCATTTTTTAAGTGTGAAATCTCTGTATAAGCTTCCTAAAGAATGACTATTCAAAACATGGAAAACAAAATAATTTAGAAAAAGAATATAAACCCAAATATAGATATGCTTGAATGATGGTTATTTTGGCCAGAGTGTCCAAATAAAATGGGATAAAAAGTAAGTAAACTAGTGATAGTCCTACTAGTCATTAAGCACTTTTTCAACTCATCAGTTTCTATTCACCAGTGTTAAGTTATTTAGATGATGTTTGCAATATGTACACAGATAAATACCAGGTTATCAGCCTGCAGACTATTATTGGACTGGCCAATAACCAGATGTCAGAATCAAACTCTTTACCATGCATTTGCAATGTAAAGTCCTTAACCATTATTCCAAACTCTATCTGACATTTGAAAGGAGTTTTGAACCTTTGTCTATGGGACTGTTCATTATCTGGTACAGTCAACATTACCACTATATAACCATCACTAGTAGAGAAAACATTGCTACTATACCACTGCTCTAGAAAACTACTGACATTGTGATTTACATTCATGTACGCAAACAAGGCAGAAGTTTCCTAATTAAGGAACAATCCTGGAACATTGTGTGGTTAAGTGACTAGCTCAGCATCACAGAGCAATTGTTCACTGTTGGAATCAAACCACAGACCACAGAAAGTAGCATGCCAAATGCTTTAATTCTGTGCATTGCCTACTGATTTTTTATTAATTTATTTTTGTATTTTTCAGTCTACATCAGGTTGTACTTGGAGAATCACAGGAGAAGTGAAAAAATGTGATGGAAGCTGAAGTAAAACAGACTAAAAGCATGAAGAAGAAACAATTGTTTTTTCAGATAATGGAAGACAGGATAAAGAGCAAGAACAGTCAAGAGGTAGAAAAGGAAATATAGATAAAAGTTATACCCTTTATAAACTGAGATGGAAAGTTCTGCAAAAGAAGATGAAATAGACTTAGAAAGTTTAGCTAAACAGCAACTGAGGGAAATGGTGAGCAAATCAAAATTGAAAAAAAAAAAAAATGGACAAAAAGTGAGAATGGAAAAACAAAGGTAAGAGAAAAATAAATCAACCCGTACAACAGGCAACGCAAAATAAATGTACAAAATTTTAGTTATGCATAACTGAAGTGAGGTAAGCCTGATAAGTTTATAAAGGCATTACATTTATTAAGGGAACCAAAAGGGGAAAGCATAAAACATGTGAGGTGGGCATACAATGTCTTACACTTTTGGAGAAAATTCTTCTTGATTATGTTTTAGATTTAAAAATCAAATAAAATGCAAAAAAGTATCTGATTATCATTATTGGATTGTTAATTAAGAAATATCTCATGGCAGACTTGTGAATTATGGTACAACTTTTTTTTCCTGCACAAATAGGCTTGTACTCCAGTGGCAAAGCCTGAGGAACCAAAACCTCTAGCCAGACTACAGTAAATTCCACCATAACCCATATCATTAATGCCATGATTATTATAGTAATACCACAGTACAGGCTGGGCATATTTTGGTTGTTTTTTTAACAGAACATTTGAAATAAACTCCTATATGAGCTGTGGTACTCTGACTGCATACTGGATATGTATGTATTCATGTTATCTTTACAGAAAGGACTAAAGTCTTCTGTTTGTTATTAATATTCATTAGCTCATGAAACAGTATTTTTAGCTTATCAGGATAGCACCATTTGAATTTACACTGCAAAACAGAGAGAGAGAAGGAAAGAAAGAGAGATGTGTTTACTGGAAAGTCAGTAAATGTCAGTGAAGTTCTGCTGTGATCAGTTTGTGATTAATATTCAGATATTTATGTGGTGTTAGAAGGAGATTGAAAGGTTTGGTTAGGTGGTTTACAACAAAAGAAAAGAAAGGGTAACAGGACGTTGGTGTACTATCACACTAGCTGAGGGGTAGAAAGACTACTTTTCCATAGACAGTGCTTTTTAAATATTTATATAGCTCACATCACTTTTGGTTTGGATGCTTTACAGAATAACATTTGTTCAGTTGATTTGTTTTTATAATAGTGTGCTTTTGTCACTGTTTATCATAGGAGTTATTGTCTATATTTTCTGTATCCATTCAAGAGGGACGTGTAGTAATCTAAAGTGAATTATTACAGGATACGTCCTTCTGAAACATGCTACCTAACCTAAATGGTGTCGGTGGCTCAAGAGGTAGTGTATTGACCTCTGGAGGAAGTGCATAATAATACCCCTTGGGAAATCAAATGCAACACTGCAAATTACAACACTGATAGCACCCGCTAGGAGTGGACCCAGTGGTGCAAGATCTGGGTACTCAGATAGATAGTAATCTGAACTTTGACCACCATGTGTCCACGGTGGTGAAGAAGTCCTTCTACGTGACTCAGCTTATATGTAAGGGCATGACATCTAGATCTAAGGATGTCAGAATACCACTGTATTCAGCCCTCATCAGACCAGTAATTGAGTACAATGTATCCTTTAGCACTGGAGAGTCCTCAGAGGTTTCTCAATAAAAAAATACAGGGTATAATCAACATATGTGGACTGATTAAAAGCCCTATCACCAGATTTAGTTTCCTACCGATTACTGAGAGATGATCTGTGCCTGACCTTACAAGGCAGTCTCTGACCCAACACTGACAGAAATGGTGCATATTTGCAAAATAAACTGCACAAGGTTACCCACTCAAAAGATCTTAACCTAATCTCTGACATGAATAGATCATGCTGGAGAGAGAAATATGTGTCCCAGAGATTGCCCATCCTCTGGAATAGTCGGCCTCCTCACATAAAACAGAACCCTTCCTTGACCATCTTCAAGCACAATCTGGACCAAACGATGGGAAATCGCAAATTCACTCCTGGGGTGGCACTCATGTCCCTTATAGACAGAGGCAGTCTATAAAACTTGTCAAAACCCCACTTGCTGACCCTTATCTTTCCCCTAGGGTTAGAAAATTGGGTAAAATCTGAGTAAAACTGGCTAGGCTTGGAAGGACTCTTGAACTGATTGCCTAGTAATCTCTTATGAACCTATGGAAGATCAGAGGCTAGTGGGTTCTAGTATCAATCCATGTGAAAAGACTCATTTTCACTTGTTGAAATTATAGTGCAGCATTAGGGGGTACTCTGCACTCTTGAGTATGATATGTTTTTGGATGAGATACTAAAGTGAGGTCTCATCTTCCTGAGTCAGTGGTAGCAAAAACCACAATGAAGTATAAACAGCAAAAAAACACCAGAGGAGCTGTAGTACTGCTGAAGTACTACTGTACTACAGCTCCTCTGGTGTTTTTTTGCTGAGTCAGTGGTAGCTCAGGTAGATGTAAAAGATTCCATGCCACTTATGACAAATAACAATGGTCCTTTATTTAAACAGTCAAAGTAACAACATATAAAACTTAAAAACACAGCCCCAACATAAAATAATCTGTTTTCATCATTCCTTCTCCCCCATTTTATATTGGTCAAACATCAAAAACAAACTTCATAATACCTTATATTCCTTATTCTCCCAATCCTTTCATCCATAATTACTTTTCTGCCTTCCTTCTTATTTCATAATCAACCCATTTGTATCATATAAATGTCATTGCTTCTAGCAAACCAAATATATCAATTACCTGTAAACAATTAATTTTTCATTATAACCCACTTATCTTTTCAACTCTTTTATAGAAAATATAAAATCATGTACATATTAATTTTTTTCAATATTCCTTTTATCTCCTATTCCTCTCCAGAATTTTTTTCATTCCTTCATACTTTTAGAAAATGCTCAACTGTTTCTTTCTTGTTATACATATAAGACAACTTTTGAGATAACTGACAGTACTTCATTGACAATTTCACTAGACGTTTATTGATTATTAATCTCCACAAACATCTTTATATTCCTTATTATACCCAAATATGTTTTCCAAATTATAATAGCTTCTCGAATTTCATTTTCTGTTCCCTAATAAGGGTAAATTATGTAGCATTTATCCATAATGTTTTCATATCAATGTGTACTATTTTTTGTCACTACTTCTTGACTGTTCCATTCATTTATTTTATTCACATATGCAATAACTTCTTCAGTTTTTGCCATCTGGCCTTCACTTCCTGGATTATATAGATTTGAAAATGTGTTCATTTTTTACTCTTTATATTTTAGTCAAAACACATTTTCTTTATATAATAGTCTATACCAAAATAAATGCAATGAGCCACAATAAATTAGTGGATTTATTGAATCCAATACCCTCTAGCTTTTGTATTACATACTATACCTCTTTTTCAACAATGTAATCTAGAATTCTGAACTGCACAAAAGACAACTTCTACCAGATCCTTTTCAAGCCTTCCTAGAAACATGCATACCCAAACAAAATTGCTAGGCTTTCCTAATATTACTGAATGTATTAAATACATTTTTCTGAAAATACAAGCCATATGATTTCCATGTGATAAATCCATTACATCTTGTATTAAATCAATCCATTGTTTTAGTATAATCTGTCTGTCTCCAGATTTAATGCCTAACACTTCAGTATCATGTCTAGTAAAATATATACCTCATATTTTCTTTATTTATCCAAATACTTTATTTTTTTCTCTGCTTAGATGTATCCAGTCATCCTCAGGGGAATACACAAATCCTTCATGGAAACAGTCATCCATACGTTGCTTTTCACTATTATAAAAGGATTGTCTATATAACACATCATTATAGACAATTTCACTAAGTCCACGTAAATCAAATTTGCCTCAAAAATATTTCTTTGTAGTTTATCTTTACTATCATTTATTATCATTTATTATCATTTGTTACCAAACTAAAAAGTATCGTACTTGTTGGGCAGCTCTGACATGCCTCCCTATTAACTCCAATCTCAATGTTTAACCAACCATTTGCTAATATCTTTGTAGCTGCATTTTCATAAATAACTTTCAACTAATTGAAAGTTTTGTCCACAATATAATACTGTTTTAAAATATTCCATAACTGATTATGACATATATTGTCATTTTGTATAAATTTGCTCCTTTGCCTTTTTTTGAATCAGTTTGTCTTTCAAGACATTTTATTCTTTTTCTTTCTTTAATTCACTTAAAGTAACACCTTTTGTCTATTTATTTTATGTATCTTTTCAGTCTCATAAATGTCACAGGATATCAATTTAACTTCAGTTTGGTTTTATGCAGTTTTGTATATTACTTCCTTCACTATGATTAGCATATCTCCACTATTTTTTCCTCTCATCCTAAATTCTCCATTACCAATTACTTTTATACCATAATTAAATTTTTTTTGAAAACAATTATCATACTGATATGGCTTTCTACTTATACAACAGTTTCTAATCACACTTCCTCCAAATAAATGTAGCACTACTACAAATTTCAGTTGAATTTTTTGCCTTGATTCACCCCCTCACATATCACTTTATGAAAATATTTCCATTCTTCCTTGCTCAGTTTTCTGTAAAATGTGCAATCAATTCCATACTTCCTTGTGCAGACTCAATCTTTCCTCTGTAAATGTGTTTTTGAACATCCCCAATAATACTTTATCTGCTTGGTGTATCCATTGTTTCTTCAGAAATGGGTTTAAGCCTCAATTATTTGTTGTTTTTATACATAGCTTCAAAAAAGATTCTACACAAATTTGTCCTTTAATTAAAATGTCTTAAAAGTCACATTAAAAAACTCTTCCTTTCCAAAATGACTTAAGGGTTGAATTTGTAATATATTAAATCTTAATATTGCAATTATTTTGGCACAGATAGCATACTTATTGAAGGCCAAGTCTTTATTTAAATTAATCTTTACAGTAGGCTGTCTTTACTGATTAATACTCAGCTTTCTATTTCTCTCTATAGCAGCCACCATTGCTGCATATGTTCTCTTTCTATTAATGTTCTCTCCCACTTCCTGTTACTGTGAGTGTGCTGGTGTTTTTAGTTCATCTTCCCACTGCACATCATCTTCCAAACTTCCAGTTCCTCCCTTCAATCTTCTGGCACACTTCAATAGCCTGCAACAACAGAATGGCAACACGGTCCTCTGATTCATCTTCACTCATTAGCTGACATAAACCAGAGTCTTCCAAACCTCCTTCTGCAGGTACTGTAACTGCTTGCTCATCTAGCCTCTCCTCTGCCTCTACCTCAACAGCAGGCAAGCTTGCAAACACTTCTCATCTGTAACTGCTTTCTCCAATATTTTTACTAGATTGTTCTTTGCAGCAACTTGCAGCACACCTCATGCTCTTCCTCCTCCATGTCACTCCTTCCAGTTGCCACCCACAAGCTTTTGCAGGCAAGTTCCCAGTGCCCTGCAAAATTTCCCATAATCAGTGTAACTGCCATTTCATGTCACCCCTAAAAAGAAGTCACCAGTGTAGTGAGATTAATGTGGTCAATAAAATATAAAGAAAAAAGATAACCGGAACCTAGAATTTCACTTAATTAGCATATTTCAGTGTATAATTTAACAACATTCGGTAGTGGATGTAGGATTATATAGTGTTTTTCTATGTGTACTGAATTAGATCTCTACATCACAGGATAAAGCAGTAGTAAAAGCATTCCTGCAAGTGTAAATTTTGAAAAGAGTTTATGAGACTATCGTAAAGAAAGATGCACAGGCTGAGAATAATCTGCTAAAACAGTACATGAATGTGTGTATGACATTAACAATAAAACTAATGACAAATTAATTCACAGGAAAAAAATATGTGTTATACGAGTAAAATAATGTAAAATTATTTTAAAAGAAAGTGTTGAAAAGTTTCTGGCAATATGGCAGTTCATAATATTTTATGACTGACAGATAATGTTCTGTTAAAGGCTGGCACCACAGAGGAATGCATGCATTACTGAATTCAGTTTAGGAAGAACATTATGCTTTTGGAGTAGATATAAATAAAATAAATCTAAATAAATTGGTTAAAATTGTATAATAGATTTTTAACGAAGTGTATTTCAGGAAATAATAAGGGAAATACTAAAACAGTGGGAGAAAAATTTTAAATAAAATGAAGAGTATATCCAATCTATGGGAGGATTTCAAGCTTCTAGGTTTTGTTACAGAAAATATAATCAGGTAAGTTGTGTTTGGGATGTAAACCTATGTAAGATGGATTTGTATAGTCACAGACTCATTAGAAAAAATAATGACTGAAACATTTTGTGGACCTGTAAACATTCCTCTCAAACTGCAGATAATGGAAATAGAAACAGTGGCCCTTGAACAATAGGAGCACCAAGCCAAAAATCTGAACATCTCATTAACATAATATTTGAATACCATACAGCACATAACTCTTCCCACTTCCAGTAGGAGTGTGGCATACTACTCAGAAACACATATTAAAAAAAAACAGAGTGACAAAAATGAAGGAAAATATATCTTATTATCAAAGAAACAGTGTAGAATATGTACTTTAAAGAACCGCATCACAAATGTCTACCACACAAGGTCATTTATTTTTTGCACCAGAAAAAATGGAGGTGTAAAATGTGCGACCTCTTTCTTTAAATTATTGTTGCCACTATGTTGATCATGTAGTGTGTTTTGCTGTGCACTAGACAACTTTAAAAATCACATGTGATGAAGGGGATTCAGAAAATTGCATGAAGGGGTAAATCAAGCCAGAAATTTGGGGCATACCCCCAAAATAGTGGCATCCTAATCTGGCCTGAAAATAGGGCTGTTCCTCCAAAATAGGAACAGTTGAGAGGTCTGTGTGCAACAATCCTATGTCCATGCAAATGTTTTGGGTGCAGTTCTACAAAAGGATTGGGTCCCAGAGATATAACTGTGTGCCGCCTGTTCCTGGACTTGATGACTGAGAGATGTGTCTACATTCTTGGGCTGGATATATTCTAGGTGAGCATTCGACTCTACCAAGGCTATGTCTTGTCTTCCATCCTGTTTCTGGTTTTCATAACAGAATAATAAGTTTCAGCAAATGCCTTAGGAATCTGAGAGCATAGAGTTTGAGTATATGAAAATTGCATCTTTGTTATTTGCAGATGACATTGCTTGCATAAATTAAATGAATGCGTTTTCCAGTGAGCACTGAAGAGAACTACTGTTGAATGTGACATGGCTGGTATGGATACCAGCAGGACCTCAAAATCAGAGGTCAACCCCCCCCGGAAAAAAAAATGGATTGTTCTATAAAGGTGAGGGGTTACAACTACCATTGGTGAAGAGTATAAGTGACAGTATAGGTGTCAAGAGATATACCAGTTGATGGATGCAATGGCTCCAGTACTGCAGGGACAGTCCTAAGTAGTTGTGATAAAGTGAGAGCTCAGTCATGGATGAAACTCTCAATTAAGGCATCAGTCTGTGTTTCTGTCCTCATCTAGTTTTATGAGCTTTGGGTATTAATGAAAAGGATGAGATTGTGGCTACGCATTTATATCACATTAATGAAAAATGAAAATAGCGAATGCTATTTCATCGGCCCCAAAACATCTAAACATGAAAATATTGAACATTCAGAACAGCGAATTTTTTCCCATGGAAAAAATTTGCTGCTCTGAAACACTACACACAACACAAGCACATCAAACAAACAGCAATCACACACATACACTTAAATTCCTACATCTAATGCTACACTAAACTAAACATACACTACTATCTACCCACTTACCTTAACCCAAACCCTAACCCTTAGATCCGTCACTATCGCACACTCACCTAACCCTCACCCTGACCCTAACTCACTTAAACCGTCCCTAACCCTAAAGTCTGTCACTATCACACACACGCCTAACCAGCACCCTAACCCTTACTCAATTAACCTGCCCCTAACCCTAACGTGCAAACAATCACACACTTACCTGAACCCAACCCGTAACTTTCCACCACAGTGCTAAGAATAGCGAAGCCACAGAAATGGCCAACCAAATTCTTTCCCGAGGAAAGAATTTGCTGTTCTGCAGCTTCGCTATTCTTAGCATTCGCTGAATAGTGTTCAGTTTCAGAACATTTGAAGTTTTAATACTTCGATGTTCTGATACAGACCTGTGGCTACAGGCATCAGAAATCCACTTTCTTTCCAGGGTAGGTAGGCTTATTTTCTGTGACAGGGTAAGGAGCTCAGCATTCTAAAGGAGTTTTAAATATAACCACTTTCCTTTTGGGTTGAGAGAGTATGTTTGGGTACTTTCTAATTATGCCCACTAGGTTCTACCCATTAGATATATATCTGGCTTGACCCAGAGGGAGCCTGTAGGGTAAATCCATGGGTTCCAGCTTATTGAGTCAAAAACTGAAATGAATGAAACTTTCAAGATTGAGTCCAAATGTTCAAATCTTGTAAGCTTGAACTGGCAAAAAGAAATAGAACAGTGTTTCTTTTTGCCAAAACCTACTGTGCAGGACCACAATACACCGGGGATCAGGATATTGATTCTTTCCTCATTGTGATGCAATCTCCGAGTTGGAATATATATAAGTAGCAAGGGGTGTGGTGATATGGGGGGGGGGGGGCAAGCCCTTGTTAAAAATATTAATAACATGCATTTTTTGTTGTAGTTTTTTTTTTCTTTTTAAAGCTTAGAAGATTCAAATATTTTGGCATGATCTTGTAAATTTTGTGCACTTGAGTTTTTGACTTATTAAGCTAAAAGTGACCCAGGATACTTTGGAGGGTTTATGTCTTTCAGCTTCTCTAGGAATACAAAAGAATATTACAAGCTGAACTGGAGGCTATCCCTTAGGATACTGAAGTCTGGCCTGTCTTGCTTAGCTTGCTACCTGTGTGACCCTAACCAATACAAGTAGTTTGGTAAGTGGAGGTGTAAAAGGAAAAAAACTTCAAAGACCAATGCATGTTAGGTTCAAGCAAGGCACCCTTTATTACTTGCAGCAAGGAGACAAAGCATGTAGGTACAGGATTTGTCTGGCTCTTTGGTGATCAATATGTTATTCTTATACAGTTCTCTTCATGTCACACAGAAAATGTTACTATTCTATTGCTGACGTAGTTAGACACAGCTTTCTGTATGTTCTACAGAAAATGTTACTAGACTTATTGCTGACTTGATTAGATTATTTGCTGTCTTGCAAAACATTTTGAGAAAAATAACCTGGCCTTGGGCTTATTTTAGCCCACCTTAACTTTTCAATTCTTCAATTGTACAGTTCTAATACATGTGTTACATTTTGTCTAGATTCAAGGTACATTTCTAGCTTTGGTACAAGTAATGCTGACTATGGTTTGTACTTTCAAGCATCTATTGTTTTCTTTATCAAAGCTTCTAGCAGCTGCATACTTTCTCATGGCATAAGCAGAAATGAAATGTCTCTTTGTTAAGTTTCATGACATTAGCAGAAATGAAATGTCACTTGTTAAGTTTTTAATAGCTGAGCAGATTCATGCAGTGTGAACAGAATAAATGTATTAACCCTTTTAAACTTTGAATGCACTAAGCATGCATATTACTATTATATATTTTTCTAACATTTCCCCCCTTTTAATACTTTTATTCTACTTTCAAGATAAGCATAAACAGTTTTTTCTTCCCCTAACCTCTTCCTACTCAGGATTTGCAGTTAAGAGAGTCATTCAGTTTAAGCTCATGAAAGCATTTTCAGTTCTTTAGCAATTCTTCAAGTTCAGCACCTTGGTATAAGGTTTCTGAAACCGAAATGTCTATAAAATTTTTAATCAGTCTTTTTATGCAGGGGATGCAGCAGCACACACATATCACCAGTAGGATTATTCCTACACAGATGGCAATCAGAATGTTCATCAGGATGCTGCCTCACCCCTGAAATAATTTCTGGGAAAAAGTCCGTCAATGGATTTAGTCCTGGTTTGGTCATGGCTGACACCTGCTGAATTACCTCAAGATGGTTGTCTATCTCGTGTTTGTGGTCAGCAATATATGAACAGCACTCCTCCTGGATTAAAGTGCACGTACCTCCTCTCACCACTAGGGTGAAGTCAAGAGCCATGCGATTTTGAAGCACCACTGTTCTCATGGCAGTCAGTTCATCAGTCACCAATTCTAGGGCAGAAAAGGTTGCATTGCTCATTATTTTGAGAAGCTTAGACAATTTTCTCAGTTCCCAGATTGATTTTGTTGCTCCATATGCTGGCAGTACACCTGCCCACGATATAACAGTATAACTCAAATCCATGTGTGACAGTCCATTGTTCCCTAAGCCCACAGCATGATGGTTTTTCCAGCGCGCATTGATTTGCCCCACTGGATTGATAGGCTTCTTGATTTCTCGAACATTCCAAATTTTCCCTTGAGGTAAAACTGCTGTGTGTCGTATGGCCGGAACCAGGTACCCCAAAAAACAACTGCCGGACCAATTCTCAGGTAGCCATTTATATGCTTTTCTACCGCATACAAAGTAACAATCTTCTACTTTAGTAGTAACTTTACTATGCCCTGGCTCTGCATGAAACATTTTTCTGTCAATTATGGACAGTTATTTATAGAGGTCAGCATTATGTTCCACTTCGCCAATTGTCCTATGCATCAGTTCAACAAATGAATCATAGGTCGTGTTGCAATAGGATCCGATATTATCAGGTTTAGTGTAGCATCTATAGGGAACAGTCACATTGCAATTGCTCCAACCCACCTTAACTGTATCATTCTTGTAAAAACACACAGTTCCCTTCTGTCGAACAGACAAGTGCAATGCTACTTTATCTTGTGATGTGACATCTGATGTATCATAAATTAGGTTTTCCCAGGTCTTGTTGGCTCCTAGGGGAACTGAAGTTAACAGTAACCCCCCATATGCTGTTGGTAAAGCTGTGCAAATCCAGCAATTCAAAACATTGAAGGTTTCAGCATACACATATTTGATTGCCTGGTAAGTGTTAAAGTTCGGGTGCCTCTCTGCATGCTTGTTCAGTTCAATTTGAGTGGCTGAGGAAAAGGAATGGCCATAACAAAAAGATTATTGTCACTAGTACAGTCAACAGGATGATTATGCAATACTTTTGAGGAAACGGTTGTTCTGCATTTCTGTTTTCTATGACTCTTCCAAGTAGGTGTATTTGGATCTTACTGGATTCCGTCATCTTTACTTTGGACACATGCTCTCACTCTCTGCCCTAATAGGGCCTTCAGCACCAATGGTTTCTTCACTGGGGTTGAGACGGATCAGTCCTATTGATCTGACCCCCCTTTGTAGCCAGACTTTGTGCTGAGGGCCCCAGTGGAGAGGTAAGATTTTTGTCCAACTCAAAGTTCTTAACCAGCTTGCAGTTAAGTGTATCAGTCAGGTGTATCCACGAAGGTCGTTCTGTTATCTTGACTGCAGTGGGTGTCAAAAGAAGCACCTGGTAGGGACCTTCCCACCTTGGTGATGCCCAGTTTTTTCGCTTGATGTTTTGATCCACACCCAGTCTCCTGGCGTCACTGCCACTTCTGATGTTTCGGTTTGCTTTCTATCTGAAACAGAATTTGACTGCAACAGATGTTTAGAACTCAACAACTTTTGCATATATTCAGCTAGTGTGAAATCAGCTTCCTGGTCTGATGACATGAGAAGTTTCCACTGGGGTGTATAATAAGCCCTTCCAAATAATTTTTCAAAAGGAGTCAATCCTTTTGCTGCAGGGAAAGTTCTCATGCTCAACAGTGCCAGGGGTAAACAGTACAACCAAGTTTTTCCTGTCTCAGCTATTAATTTTCTCAATTTGTTTTTTAGTATACCATTATGCCTTTCAACTAGCCCTGCAGATTGCAGATGGTATGCACAATGATTTTTTAAAGAAATACCAAAATGCTTACTCAACTGCTGTATGGTTTGATTTACAAAGTGTGTACCATTGTCATTGCAGATTCTTTCCGGAATACCAAACCTAGGAATGATTTCCTTGACAAGTACTTTTGCCACCATAGCTGCATCTGGATTTTTGGTTGGAAAGGCTTCCACCCATCTGGAAAACATATTTACAATGACAAGACAATACTTCTTATTTTCACATTTGTTCAATTCTATGAAATCCATACAAATAGTGTGAAATGGATATGGTGGTGTAGGGAAACTCCCTTGCTTGGGCTTTATCGCTCCCTGTGCATGATGTTTGTTACAAATCTGACACATCAAACAAAATTTTTTAGAGTAGTTTGTAAATCCGTATGTTGTGAACACCTGGTTCACCAGCTGTACCATCCCCCCTGTTGAGACATGGCACTGCCCATGACTCAACAATGCTGCATAGCGAAACAAATTAGAGGGTAGTATCGGTTTTCCCTCTTTAGAGATGTACAGCCCCTTTTCCAGGATTGCTCCTCGTTTTATCCATCGTTGTTTTTCAGCTTGCGTAGTGAGTGTCTGCATTGTTTTTAACATATCTAGATCTAAAGTTTCAGAGGGTTGTAATTCCTCATTTAAAAGAAATACTTATGTGGCTGCTTGTTTTGCAGCTGTATCAGCTCTCACATTACCTTTTGAAATCCTATCTTGTTGCTTGGTGTGAGCTGTGCATTTACAAATGGCTACTTTCTGAGGTAACTGAATAGATTCTAAAAGATCTAAAATAAACTGTGCATGATTTATAGGTTTGCCAGTAGATGTTATCATTTCCCGGTTTTTCCACTGTTGTGCAAAAACATGTTCAGTAGAAAAAGCGTACTGGCTATCAGTAAAAATGTTTACACATTTACCCTTTGCTAAGGTACATGCCCGTGTCAGGGCAATCAATTCTGCTGCCTGTGCAGATAAGTTGTGTGGTAAAGGTTTTGCTTCTATAATCTCAGTATCAGAGACTACTGCATATCCTACTAGGTTCTGTCCTGCAGGACCCCTTTTGCATGAGCCATCCACGTAGTATGTCACCTCGGCATCATCCAAGGGGACATCCATGAGATCTTTTCTAGGTAGTGTCTTTTGCTCAATTACCTGCAGGCAGCGGTGCGGTGTGCCGTCTGCAGGGGTCGGGAGCAGAGTAGAAGGGTTTAAAGTCATGCATCGTTCGATTATCATATGAGGTTGGCTCAAAAATATAGTCATACAGGAAAGATGCCTATCAGGGGAAAGATATGCCACCTTTTCTTGTAGTAAAATAATCATGACTGCATGAGGGACTCTCAAAGTGAGAGGGTGGAACAAGACTACTGAGGCTAAAGCCTGTACTGCCATTGCAGCTGCAACTACGGCTTGTACACAGTGGGGTAAGGACCGTGCCACTGGGTCTAGTTGTGATGAGTAGTAAGCAATGGGGCATTGCTTATCCCCATGCTGTTGTGTTAGCACTGATGTCATGTAACCCTGCTTACAATCTACAGTTTGGAAAAAACGTTTATGATAGTTTGGCAATCCCAGAACTAATGAGGATGCTATTAACTGCTTTAGTTTACAGAAGGCAGATTCTGCCTCTGGTGTCCATTGTAACAAATCCTGTGCTGCCATAGGCTTCTTATATATAAGGTCAGTCAGAGGTGCAGATTCCAAGGCATAGTTTGGAATCCAGCTCCGGCAAAAATTTGTTGTATCCATGAAGGACATCATTTCCTTCTTGGTAGTGGGTTTCGGTGCTTGCAAAATTGCTATTTTTCTGTCCTCATCTAATGTTCTACCTTCCTAGGATATTACATATCCTAGGTATTTGACCTGTTTTTTCCAAAGCTGCAGTTTATTTTTATTTACCTTATGTCCCTCAGTGGCTAAAAATCGTAGAAGTACTATGGTATCTTCTCTACAATCCTGCTGGGTGGGGGCCACCAGCAAGATGTCATCAACATAAAGTAAAATCTGACTGCCTCTTGGTGGGGTGAATCCCGCCAAGTTGCTTGCCATTTCTTGTGAGAATATCGTTGGACTTTCACAATATCCCTGTGGTAGTCGTGTATATGTATACCTTTTCCCCTGAAATGTGAATGCAAACCAATACTGGTTATCAGTGTGTATCGGTATAGAAAAGAACGCATTGCTGATGTCTACCACAGAAAAATACTTTTGTTGAGGTTTCAAATCATTCAACAGGGTGTGTGGGTCTGGCACTGTGGGTGCCCTTGGTATTACCGCATCATTTACAGCTTGTAAATCTTGGACCATATGCCATTCTCCATTGGCCATTTTAACTGGAAATAAGGGTGTGTTACATGGTGAATCGGGAGATTCTACTAGTATCCCTCCTTTAAGTAAGGCTGCTATAATAGGATTTATCCCTGCCTCTGCATCTTTTCTTAAGGGATATTGTCTTTTTTGTGGTCTGAATGCTGACTTTGGCGTGATAGTAACTGGTCCCGCTGTACGAATGAGTCCTACATCTGATTTCCCTGTTGACCAGAGAGTCTCTGGTATGTTTCGTAAGGCATTTTCTTCTTCCTTTAATAGGAGTGTCAATCAGCTGTCCTTGCTAGACTGCAAGTGCACAGCCGGGTTGGTCTGAGTTATCTAATTCAATTTTTGTACTTGTAGTCCCTGTTCTGACAGTTCTAGTTCTGTCTGTTTCTCCCATCTCGTGACTTTTTCTCCTAGGTCTGCCCATTCTATATTTCTGTTTTTGGTTAAGCTAACATGTGGTAATCAATTAGATTTACAAAGTGCAAAGAACTCCTGGGGCAATGAACAGCTGGCTACACTGTTCCCTTCTGTGTCCCAGTACAGGTTACGCAATATCAGTCTGTTTGCATGATTCTTAAATAATTCTTGCTCATATTCCTTATCAGGTCCTGGTGTGTTACAATAATACAGGGTACAGTGCAACAGGTGTTGCTTATCAATGTCAAGGGAGGGGAACTTACTGATGGCTACATTCATTAACTCTTTGGTCACAGTCCCTGGACCAGTCGTAACCAAGTCCTGGCTGTACCAATAAAACATTTCACCCTCCGATTGCACTACAAAGGTGTTAGTTTGTCGCTGTGCTTCCATACCATGCATGGTTGGGACTACTGCTATACCAAATAGCTGCATGAGGTCTCTGCCCAAAAGGTTTACTGGGCATTTTGCAGAAACTACAATTTTGCTTCTCTGTGTCAATCCTGAAACTGGATCAGTTATTGCAATGTTACGGGAGAGAGGCTCCCGATACAGCTGCCCATTAGCTGCTTTGACCAGTATGTAATCAGGTGACCCTGTGTTTTCTGGTAGTTTGGAGGGGTGTATCAGGGATCATGATGCCCCTGAGTCACACAAGAATTTGACTTCCCTCCCTTCTACCAAGAGTGTAACTTCTGGTTTTGTGTCTGCTAAATAGAGCTCCAAGCTTAATAAAGCTAGGTCTAATATTTCATCTTCTTCATTGTCACTAACTTCCTGCACTTCCTCTACTCCCTCTATCACATTCTCATTTGTCCTTTCTTCGCTAGTCCCTTCTAGTGATTCCTGACTACCATATAGTCAGTCCTCACCCTCCTTGTCTTCTGTTGTTGCCTTCCTGTTTTTCTTGCAATCCCTTGCCAAATGTCCCTTTTTACCGCATTTAAAACATTCTCCCCTTTTCTTTCACCCTTCAAAGTCCTCTGATCGCTGATCAGATTGTTTGTTTCCCTGTGCATTTTTCTTGCCCTTTTTCCCAGACTGTACTACATAAACTTCTGCTCCATCTTCTACAGAAAATATTTGGGCTTTCTTTTTGCTATTAAAATGCGTTTCGGTATGCCTAACATATTCAAGTAATGACTGTAACCTGCTTGTACGATGGTCTACCATGTGTTTTGTAATAAAACTGCTTACAGGTGCACTACTGCCCTTTAAAAATGCATTCTTTAACTGTTGTTCATATGGGGAATCTTGTGTTTGATCTTCAGGAACCTGCATTCCACAGTGGTTATTAAAACATTCTAACAATCTGGCATAGTACCGGTCAATAGTTTCACCTTCTTGTTGGATGCATTGATTAATGCAAGTCCAGTCTGCCCTAGGTTTCCATTTTTCAGAGATGCGGTCCGTAAGACCTTTTACTCTGGTGTCTAATTCTGCGCTGTTACGTGGGAGGGGTCTTTGTGCAGCATCATGGGGATTCCAGTTCCCACTAATCATGTACCAATCTTGCCCTACAATTTGTCTAACTACATTTTCTATCTCTTCTCCGTTTAGATTATAACTTAACCTCCTTCCTTGTAAATCTTCTGAGAATTTTCTAAAATTAACCTTTGGATTGGGAATTCCCTCAGTGGCTTTCCGGATATCTTCCGGAGTTCAAGGTCTATGTACTAAAATAGTTGGGTCCTGATTGTCTTGACCTGCCTGAGGATTGGGTACTTCTATAAGTGGGCATATTTCTTCTTCCTCACCTATAGATCGTGAATTCTTAACTATTTGCCATAACTCAATGCCTTCTTCTGAGTTACCTGCCTTTGTTCGGGACCTGGTCCCGATGGGATCTCTAATTTTAGTCAGTTTTAGTTTCACAATATCTCTATCTTCAGTGACCACAGGATATAGTGGGGGTGGACTAACCTGTTCACTTGCTTCATATTCTGGTAAGGGAGGCGAAGGTGCTGATGCTATTACTAAGTTATTATCCTCCTTATCTAAAAACATTGCTTTTGAATCTTTGTTTTTTTGTTCTCTACGGTTTACTTCCTCCAGCCACCTGTGTACCTGAGGAATTCCTAGTTGTCGTTGCTTTTTTACCCAACCTTTGGAATTGTTTTTGAGCTGTTTGATAAGTTTGATAAGCAAGGATTTTTCTAATTTTCCGTCAAATTCGTATTTATTAACCCATTTTGAATAATATCTAATATTGTCGGCACGCTGCGACTGCATATATTTTGCGTCTTCCGTTAACGGCGGGTTTTGGGGTCTTTTTGTGCAATTATTACCCACTTTGTTCTACCCTTTGATCGTTACGTAACTTCTCTCAATTTTTAACGTGGTACCACGGATTTTGTTATAGTCTCTTCAGAATGACTGCCTACTTATTCTGTTTCTCCTGATCTATGACAAGACAGTAATCTTTTTTGTCTCTGACTTGTAAGAAAAATACAATCTGACAAAAACAATACACATCTAGTCCCTGATCTAAAACAGAAAACAGAAAAAAGTAGATTCACCTTACCTGAGCCTACGTGATTGATCACCAATTCGTGGAGACCCGTCCTTCAGTCACAGATCAGAAAGTGGCTGGCCTCTTTTGAACAACAATTCAGTTGGAGGACTTTCCATATAAGAAGAACCGATTTGGTTTCTTCCCCGTACGGTTTCAACCACCTGGCCGTCTGATCCGAGGTGAAGACAGGGTTCCGGTCCAAAGGACCAATCTGTAAAAGGAAAAAACTTCAAAGACCAATGCACGTTAGGTTCAAGCAAGGCACCCTTTATTACTTGCAGCAAGGAGACAAAGCATGTAGGTACAGGATTTGTCTGGCTCTTTGGTGATCAATATGTTATTCTTATACAGTTCTCTTCATGTCACACAGAAAATGTTACTGTTCTATTGCTGACATAGTTAGACACAGCTTTCTGTATGTTCTACAGAAAATGTTACCAGACTTATTGCTGACTTGATCAGATTATTTGCTGTCTTGCAAAACATTTTGAGAAAAACAACCTGGCCTTGGGCTTATTTTAGCCCACCTTAACTTTTCAAGTCTTCAGTTGTACAGTTCTAATACATGTGTTACATTTTGTCTAGATTCAAGGTACATTTCTAGCTTTGGTACAAGTAATGCTGACTATGGTTTATACTTTCAAGCATCTATTGTTTTCTTTATCAAAGCTTCTAGCAGCTGCATACTTTCTCATGGCATTAGCAGAAATGAAATGTCTCTTTGTTAACTTTCATGACATTAGCAGAAATGAAATGTCTCTTGTTAAGTTTCTAATAGCTGTGCAGATTCATGCAGTTTGAACAGAATAAATGTATTAACCCTTTTAAACCTTGAATGCACTAAGCATGCATATTACTATTATATATTCTTCTAACAGGAGGGATTTCATATAGAAAAGAAGAAGAGAATGTTAGATATTGTAAACTCAATTTTACCTTCTTTATGTTTGTTTATGTTGAAGACAGTGTATAAAAAAGAATATGTTTTGGAAGACAACTACAAACAAGGTTTGATAAATGGAGAAGTTGTAAAACTTTGAGAAATCAAAAGTTGTATATCAATATGAGAGAGGTGTTTAAGAAAGTAAAAAAGTGGAAAAATTAAGTATGAAGTTCCATCATGAAAAAGAAAGAAATCATACTTAAAAAGTATAAAGGATTTTTTCATAAATGATCGATGGAATATTCTTTCTAAAGATAAACAAGAACTACATGAGACAGAAAAAAAAAGGATGCCAAAGACAGAAAGTAGATGATCTGATTTTTCATTGTAGACTGACCCATCTTAAATTATTATTTAGCCAACAATTGACCCATAAAGTGAAACAAGAAATATATATCCTTTAAATAAATGTTTGAAGGTAAAGATGAAAATAAGGTTGCTTCTTAGAATGTAAAAAGATGGGTAGGTTTTGAAATCATTCCAGGGAAATTATCCAACCTTTGTCGGCTCACTAAAATTATTGGAAAAAAAATAATCTATAACCAAATTCTAGAATACATGTTAAATATGACATTCTTAGCAATAGGCAGCATGGATTTAGACCCAGCTACAGTATCATCACAGTAATCTACCTACTCATTGACCATATATTTTCTAGCATGAAACAAGGCATACACTTACAGGTGCCAACTTCCTTGACTTTATAAAACCCTTTGATGCTGTTATTCATGCCCTCTTCACAGATTAAAAGGCACAACATTTTCATTTGATGTTTTTCCAATGGTTTGAAAGCTACATCTCCATTAGTACTGTCACACTTTAGGGCCTAATAGCACGTATAACCTATAATGTACCTTCAGGATCTGTTCTCAGTCCAGTAATCTTTTTTCTCTTCATAAATTATTGGTATACATTAATTTGTGCAAAGGCATATTTCCGAATGGCCATATATGTGAAAGGTTTAGCCGAATTCCGTTATGGCGACATCCCGAAATGTCATAAGAATATCGAACTTCAACATTCCTGATTACTCCACAGCCAAAACAAGTGCTACCATGGGCCAAAATGGGGGCAAAGTTTTGTAATTCGGCGATTTGGTTTTCGTGGTTTTCGAATTTCGCGGTTTGCAGTTCTCAGAAGCAGCGTCGCAGATGTGGCCGCCGAACTTTTTAAGGTAAAGCAAATTATCATCACTGGGATCTTCATCATACTAAATGCAGCTTATATGCATACAATATTTTCCTCATCAGAGCTGGTTGCAATCTATCCTTTCTCAAACACAAAGTTCAGAACAACTTCACTACTACATGGAATTGGCTTCATAACAATAAATGCACTCAAAACAACTTTGTTATGTTTTTTTGGTACACTACAAGTATTACAATCCACTCTAATTAACATTAATACCGATTCCTTTGGCAAACCATTTTCTTGGATCAAAGAACAAATATACCTAGGCTGTTTATTTTACCATAATATCACCTTTTATAAATATATAGAGATCCTAACATATAAAGTATCATCATATCTCAAAATTTCATATAAAATCTCTAATTTACTCAAAATTGAAGCCAGAAGATTCTTAGCCATAAACATGCTAATTCCCAGAATATGGTTTACTCACCACTGCCCACCACTCTGCCCAAAATTTCAACATATTGAAATCTTCTGAAAATCATATATTTTGTTTTATTCACCTTCCAAGCAAAAAGGAACACCACTGTCTTACAATATGCAAAGGGAAATGGTTACCAGTTGCTGTTAGGACTACTTTTCTCCTTAACACTTTCACCTTTGAAATACTACCCACAAGACACTGCCACCCTCTCCTTAATAAATTGATAATTAAACCCCTTTCATGCTCACTAAAAAAATTAAAAATTCCTTTATCTACAACAGCCGGCCTATACTCTTGACCCTTGTGAGATATCCTTCTCTAAAATTACTCCAACAAGCTGGAACTCATTGCCTGAAGATATTAGACAACGTGACAGTCTTAAACACTTCAAAATATCCATTTAAACCTGTCTTCTTAACAAAAACAGCTGCATTTCAGTGATACTGGTTAACTCCTTCATTTTGCATCAGTTTTCATTAGCTCTTGATGTTTGTAAACATTTAAACTTCTCTGTTAAAGTATCCTCGTGATACCATTTTTTTTTGCCTGATAATTTGTGTCAGTTATTTAATTATCAAATGTGTATATACTTCCCCATTGTTTCTTTATATGTATTCAAACTGTTTATAATACTACACTGCTTTATATTTAGTGATTTTTTATACAAATTGTATCTGTACATTGCATTTGCCCATTGGGCTTGTGTCATGGTTGAAAAGGGTCCTTGGACCAAACCTACCCAATTAACAAATGAAAATAAAGTAAATAAAAATTAAACATTTCATATGGAGAGAAGATTAATGAATACATTGTTTCAATGTTCCACATAGAAAAAGACCAGATTGTTAATATCAAAAATAGGGATTATTCAATTATTTCATTTTGTGTAAAATACAGTCTGAAAGATGATGGAATGTGCTGAATTATAAAAGCTAGATCATTTCTAGAGTTCTTCAAGAAATTCAATACTTTCTTTGGCAAAATAGTTTTATATGGGTTATGTTGTATTTTTATAAATATGGGTAGGGAAGTATACAGTTGTGAATATAAACAATTTAATCTTCATTGTTACAACAAAATGATGTATATTTTTGCTGAAATATGAGTGCGTGATCAGCTATAATGATTGCCACTACTCTACAGATAAATGTAATGAGATTTATAACATCTGGATTCCTAACTTCTAGTTGAAGCAGGAAATCTTGAATAGTATAATGTTGTTCCAAAGCTGTTGAATATCCTCTTTGCTGAATAGACAGAGTCGTTAGTTTCATAAAATCAAAATTAACATCTGTAATAACATAACACCTTAGAGTATTATGCCAATAGCTGAACAAGGATAGTCGTAGAAGAATTTGTTAAGCCACTCTCTAGTTTATTGGTTAGTGTCAAGTTACACAACTATAGAATCAGTGGCCTGATTCCTTGTGGGTTTTTTTTTTCTATTGTACAGTTTCAAAAACATTTGATATTATGATTGCAGCTATTGAGCTCCTATACGTTCCTTTGTTTAGGTGGACTATTTCCTATATGTAGTCACACTTAGTCCTTCATACTTGGTCCCTCATCAACCTTAAACATAGTCTTTATTTATTTAATTTATTTATTGTTGTCGGAGTTAGGGGAGGTAGACAAATAATGTGAGGATTATTGTCCGTTTATTGGAATGCTCACTTGTGTGTCAGTTTTCTGAACTTGCCTACGTTTTGCCTGTTTGGCAAAGTCAATATTCAACAGCTTTGAAACAATATTATGTTGTTCACTGTAGCTTGTTTTGATTGAAAGTTAGATTACCATAACATCCATCTGAACTGTCTTTTCAGGTAGATAGGACCTTAGCTTTACGTTTCAAAGAAAAGTAGTGCTTCAAAGGGGAAGCCCCTTTTGTCACTATTACACCTAAATGAACTCATCAGAAGTGTGATTAGAACCAACAGCATCTTGAACTTCAGTTGCAAAGCAAGCACTTTCCTAATGGAGCCATTCCTTCAGAAATATGCAAAACTTTAAAGAGAATGCAGAAATAGTTTAATTTTCTTAACACAGTGGAACAAGTAAATCTTCTACCTACATAGCCATTGTAACTATGAGAAATTGCTAAAACTTAAAAGATAATAAAAAATGTGTAACAGTTATGTACAAACATCTTTTAGGATAGCTATAGCATCTACCTAGCATAGAAGATGTTTCGTGGTCAGATGTTGCAATAATTAATGCATTATAAAATTCAGTGCATCTGCTATTCAAAAAGGGACAGTATAAAATAATTTTCTTGCAAGAGTACAAAACAGACTTATGGCAATGTACATTAATTTCTGAATAAAGAAATGACAGACCAATGACCAAATGCTGAAATAAAAAGAAAATTTTCATGAAATAAATTGCGGAAAAAATGAAATGCAGCAATTTCACATTATGTAAACAAATCTGCCTGGACATATTTCCTGTGATGTGTGGCAATTTGAACATAGAAAAAGGATCAATTGATGTTTGGAAGCAAAAATAGACTACTGAAATATGCGTGTCTTGGTATAAAGTCAAAATATATAATGCTCTGAGTATAATAAAAATACCTAGACAGTGAGGAAATAAATGTGGTTGAACATGGATGCAAACTTAAAATGGTTAATGCATTAATGCTTTTGATCTTACTTACCTTGGAAGAATGACCAACTTACAAAACTGCAATTTGTGAATACTGACATTTCATAGGGGAAATGAATTCCAATTGAATGAAAACCAAAATGAGGGGAGTATTGTACAATTTGGTCACGCAGGTTAACTAGTCTGAAAAGTATAGTCTTATGAAGGTTTATGAAAGTAAGAGATGAAATTAGCTACCGTAATACATATACTAAATAAATAGCTTATATTTTCTTAGCATTTAATAGAATGCATACATAATTGAATGGAATACATTCAGAATACTAAAAGATAAAAATACTTCTAAAAAGCCAGTAGCAAATGCAGTGCGCTGTGTTTTGATCTTCTGTTGTCAATGTTTCAGTCAGTGCTTTTGTGTTGTTCAAGTTTCTAAACATTTCAGAATTAATGATCTTGAATTGTAAGAGTTGTATATTTTTGTTCAAGTCTTATAGCACTAAACTGAACATTTGCATGAAAGATTATGGGGCTGATTCAAAAAGGTTCATAGGTTCATAGGCTCATAGGTAGGTCCTAGGCTATTGGCCCTAGGGCCTATATAAGCCTAGCCAAAAAGGTACCCTGGCTTTCTCCACCCAAGAAAATTATTTTCCTGTGCCCCTGTTGAGCAGAGCCACAGAGGTGATCCCCAGGGTGAATTTCCCATCCAATCATCAAGATAGTTCTTGAAGAGTGCTAATGAGGAGCATTGTTTGGTATAGATAGGTAGTTTGTTCCAGAGTATGGGAAGTCTCTGGGACAGGAATCTATCCATTCAGCTTTAATCCGGGTTAATATCAGGTTTAATTCCAGGTTAACATCAGACGTATACAAGGTGTGCACCTCACATCGACTATCTCCAGTTTGGCAGCCCTACCATTATGCTTTAGCACGAAGATGTGCAGCATTATGGTGGGCTGCATATGTCATAATGGTAAATGCTAATGAGTCATTCCAGGGGAGAGGCTTATGCTAATTAGCCATGTGCTGTTCCCCTAAAATGCCTGTGGTAAGGTATCTAAGCAGCCAAGCTCTCACCGCATAAAGTAACATGGCCACTTCTGGCCACTTGTATTAGTGAATAGAGCCAAAGGCTCACCTTCACTAACTGTGGTAAAAGTGCCAAGGAATTTAGTGGTCATGTCGAGTTTGTGTGTGTGTGTGTGTGTGTGTCTGTGTGTGTGTGTGTGTGTGTGTGTGTGTGTGTGTGTGTGTGTGTGTGTGTGTGTGTGTGTGTGTGTGTGTGTGTGTGTGTGTGTAAACATCTGAATATGTATGGGGGAGGGGGACTGTCATACCTGCATACTTTACTGGACTAACAAATCCTGCAACACTGGGGGGAAATTAGCCACCATGGATAACCCTTTAATATCATGCCTTAATGGCAATTAGGGTCAGGGGGAACACTGGACACCAGAGAAAAGTCTTTAATGTTTCCTTAGTGGTTGTAAAACAAGACACAGGTTAGGGGAACAGTTTAACATTGTGCTTTAATGGCACTTATGGTCATGGGGAACACTAGCAACCTGCAATACTCTATATAGAGAGCCTTAAAGGCACTTAGGAAAAAAATGAAAGATATGGGGTGGGGGACACTAGGCACCAAGTATACTGTGTATGGCATGCTGTAAAGGCACTTAAAAATATTCATACCCTGCACCTCCCTCCCTGAGACTGAAGATATCAGTCCTCTGCACCACCTCCAGATACCAGTGTGTTTAAAAAAGAAGTGAAAGGGGGAAAGGAGTTAAATTTTGCACTCTTTACACAGAAAACCAAAACACTGACCTACTATGCGAACTACTATATTAGTGTATTTGTTTGCTTTTTTTACATGATAATAAGTATAAATCTCTCAAGTCAAGCATGCGCCAATGTTTGCAGAAGTATGTGAGTCATTAGGGACTTTAGGAGAGCGACTTCAGTACAAAGTTAGGAGGAATACTAGATGACATCAGAGGCATTATTTAACGTATTACCGAGACACACTTAAAAAGCTAATTGAGCAACAGGTCTAGCATCAATATGATGTCTATGAACACCAACAAGAATGAAAATTTGATGTCTGTCATTATCCACTTACTGTAAGGATCTGTGATTTATGAGGGCAGGGATAAAATAAATAAGATGAGAGATCTGGGATATACTTATAAATTAGGGGAAGTAAGAGGTATGTATGGCGTGTGTGTATGTGTGTGTGTGTGTGTGTGTGTGTGTGTGTGTGTGTGTGTGTGTGTGTGTGTGTGTGTGTGCATGCGTGTAATAACTCTAGGGGAGTACTACACATTTTGGATTCAGAAAAAATATGACTAAGCTTTGAAGAGCTTTTGAGACCAAATTCACATACATAGGAATTCTAAACTCTGAGACCAAGGCATGAGAATGAATGACTAGTGTTTGATGGGAATGCATGGGTAGGAGTTAGTGTTATTAAAGAGGAAGAAGTAGAGGGAAGTGAATAAGGGTAATTTTTTTAAATGGCGTAAGTTACAAAGGGAGGGAGCAGTGTTTCACATGTAGAACTTTGTATATGAGGGAAGCAGTCAGTAGAATGAACAGCAGATAGACAAGTAGACAATCAGCTTTAACTATGGTAAAGCAGTGGTGTTCCCATGGTATCTATGGCAAAGCAGTGGTGGTCTTCCCATGGTAGCTATGGTAAAGCAGTAGTGGTCCCATGGTAACTATGGTAAAGCAGTGGTGGTGGTCTTATGGTAACTATATTAAAGCAGTGGTGGTCCCAAAGTAACTGTACTAAAGCAGTGGTAGTCTTGTGGTAACTATGGTAAAGCAGCAGTAGTCCCATGGTAGCTATGATAAAACAGTGGTAGTCCCATAGTAACTATGTGAAAGACGTGGTGGTCCCATGGTAACTATGGTAAAGCAGTGGTGTCCCCATGGTAACTATGTTAAAGTAGTGGTGACCCCACAGTAACTATGGTAAAGCAGCGGTGTTCTTATGGTATCTCTGTTAAAGCAGAGGTGGTCCCATAGTAACAGTGCTAAAGAAGTAGTAGTCTAATGGTAACTGTGGTAACTCAGTGGTGGTCCCATGGTAGCTATGATAAAGCAGTGGTGTTCCCATGGGAACTATGTTAAAGTAGTGGTGACCCCACGGTAACTATGGTAAAGCAGTGGTGTTCTTATGGTATCTCTGTTAAAGCAGAGGTGGTCCCATAGTAACAGTGCTAAAGAAGTAGTAGTCTAATGGTAACTGTGGTAACTCAGTGGTGGTCCCATGGTAGCTATGATAAAGCAGTGGTGTTCCCATGGTAACTATGTAAAAGAAGTGATGGCCCCATGGTAACTATGGTAAAGCAGTGGTGGTCCCATGGTAACTGGGATAAAGTAACGGTGGTCCCATGGTAACTATAGTAAAGCAGTGGTGACCCCACAGTAATTATGGTAAAGCAGTAGCAGTGATCCCATGGTGAAGAATTACGCATGATGTAGAAGATTTTGCTTACTCCTTGGAAGGGGTGTTGAAATAAATTCCTGTGACATATATTTCCATGGCTGAATCTTTAAAGAGACTGGAGTCCCCACAGGAGTGCTAACTTAAAGGAGGCAGAGCTGTATTCATTTTGGCACAGATCACAGAAACCCTGGCACAGAACACAGAAAATGTTAGCAGTCTAATATTCATTCAAGGAAGGGAAAGAGTCACAATTTCACTGATTCACATTGCTTACCAAACCCTGGATGCATTACTGAGCATGCACAGTTTGATTATGGTTAGAAAAATACAGCAAACCTAAACACCCCTGATAGCTTCCTAAATGAAGACCCATCCTTGATGGCAATCACCAAATGACCAAGAGAAGTTCTGATAGTTTGCATGCAAAAGGGGCAAACCTCTCTAAAATGGATGCTGATAGAACATTTAACCCATTGCCGGTGTCAAGAACAAATAGTGAGATACTATTTAAATTCCAAAATAATCCTAAGAGATGGCTTACTTCCACTGTAAAGATGTGGTTAAAAATAAGGGTGTTATCTGAAATTATATTTAAAAGAGGTGCCAAAAAATAAATCAAAGAGATGACCTACTATCATCATAGAGCAGATATTCTGTAGAGTAGATTCTAGAGTCAAACATCCTGTCAAATAATATTTGTGTTGTACTAAGTGGGATTCAAATGAGCACCACTCTAGAGCATTTCCTCATTGCAGATTGTCCTACATTCGTAGATTTTAACTTTAATTATTTAGTATAAGAACTGACACATTTATATTTGTGAGTTATTGGTCTTGTGTGCTAGTTCCATTTAGCTTATGAACAGATACATTCTTAACAGCATTATAAATGTGCTGTTACATGTATATAGTTGTTTTTCTTTTCCCTGCTACTTCAATATTTCAGTAAAAAACAAATTTAAAGTAAGACACTGTGACTCCTCAGTTGAGATTCAGTCTGCATAATATTCACAAGCAGACAAAGCTGCAGTTCAGCCACAATATGGCAATGCACATTTAAGCAACCTAGGTTCCTGGTGGATCTACTTATGAAAAATGAAATTGTAATTGTCAGGAATTAAAACAATGCTACAGATGGAATTACGCTGCCCAGTGAAGTTCCAGAAAATGTTTTATAATGTTCTTTATGGAAAAAAATAAGCATATGTGCTGTTTCAGCTTGGACATAGTGTATTTTAATGAGTACCATCAGAGTCAGATGTGATTGGATTCCCATATCACATTAGCATTGGTCACTGTGGGAGGTCACTGTACTTCTATAGGTATGGCCCTCTAAGCAGCAGCGAGTAGCCCACGAGATTAATAGTTTCTGAACTGTAATTGCAATCATCAAGGGAATGAACATCAAAATGCATCATTGTGTGGTAACGTCAGGGGTTATTATGTTTCTATAAAACTCGCCCTGAGAGCAGTACTGACCCATATTAGCACTTGTGTAATGACTGTCAAAGTAACTGCATCAAGGGATAAGCTTCATACAAATGATTATATAGCATTATTAGGAGTCTTTGCATGTCTGCAGGTATAGCCTTATGTGCAGTAGTCAGTCATTACAACACTGGGTAGAGGATTACAGTCTTTACCATCTAGGTAGCTTAAAGAATTACTTTGTTATACCCTTGGACTGTGGCATTGGCAGGCTTTTTAAAGTATTTTGTGGTTATCATTACAAAGTTCACTGACACTTAACTAGCCCACGTGCACAGCTGTAGGCTGAGATTGTTTGCCTAAGATTTGCTGTGTACCTGTGTATCTGTGTATGGCTATAATGCTACTGTGTAATGTGTGTGTGTGTGTGTGTGTGTGTGTGTGTGTGTGTGTGTGTGTGTGTGTGTGTGTGTGTGTGTGTGTGTGTGTGTGTGTGTGTGTGTGTGTGTGTGTGTGTGTGTGTGTGTGTGTGTGTGTGTGTGCGTGTGCTCACCAGACACTAGTGAGTGGAGTGTTTGTAGAGTCAGTTTGGATGGTGGGCTCTGTCGCTGCATGCCTAGATCACACCTATATTGCTGTTGGAAGAAGGCAGAATTGTAGAAATGCACTGTGTTCACAGCTGCAATGCAAGAACTGCATGCACACAAAATAAAAAAAGGTCTCTGCTTAGCTATGTTTGCACAGTTAGCTGGCAATCATGGGATGATGCTGATCTACATGTGCATGTATATGCATCTGTTCCTGCTGAACACTGCACTGTGCCATGATTCATATGGGGCATGCCACATGGACATGAGAAATAGAGAGCTAAGTTGAGCTGATGCAACAGCATGTATCAGAGCACAACACGGTCTGCATGTACACAGTTATTGTAGATAGCTGGCCCTGTAACTTGTGGTAGCAAGAGAGACTGACTGAGATGTTCATTTCATGTAAGCAAACTATGATCAACAAATGCCAGGTGTAAAAGACAACTGGCCTTAAAGCTCAGGGCCCTGCAGGCTTTTCAGTGCACTAGCTAGGTTACAATGAGGTTTCCGGTGAACAAAAAAGCAAACCCAAAGAAATGCAAAAAAAGGTCAACATGTAAAAATGAATGCCCTTATTATTATTGCCACTTGGTTAAATAATAATAATAATAATAATAATAATAATAATAATAATAATAACACTGTAATCTTTACAGGGTCAGAGGAACATTGATGAAGGTATGATTCTGTCATCGTTCATATATGCACTGAGCAACACAAACAACAAAATACTCAACTGTTGTATCTAGGGATATCAATCAGTACATTGATTGTTTATTGGAAAGCTCCATGTGTTCTGCGGGGCAGGTATTTCCTTGCCCTGGGAGTATTCAGTGAATCACTGAAGTGATTTTCGCTGAATATGGGTCGATGAATGTGTGTTCGCTGAAGAGTGACTTCGGCAAACTAATATAGACCCTCACAATCATATAGCTGGGGGCAATCAAAAATCTTAGCAGAGGGTCCAGAACTGTAACTCTCAACATTTGTAATTCTTACCTCTAGGGTGGGGACACCAATGTGTAAATTTGTCATCCTGGCAATGCAGTCTATAAAATTAGGAGCCTTCTGGTACTAACAGATGCACACCTATGTAGCTGCATTGTATAAACACACATTCCTGGTTTCTTGCCTTGCTCTGCATGCCAGTTGTAACTATAGTTTGGTTAGCTGAATTACTCTAAGTCTGTACATTTTTATTTCTCCAAAACATGGTTGTAGACTCTTCATTAAACACATATTTAGTATAAGAAATCTTTTTCATTACAAGTATTTTCTGAAGGATATTAAGTCTGAAACTCCACATCTGTCATTGTCGATAACAGTTTTCTAGAAAACCACAGACTTTGCAAGAAAAAGACAAAACTATGAGACAAAATAATGCTCTCTGCATAAATACACACACACGCACACGCACGCAAACACGCACACACACACACACACACACACACACACACACACACACACACTCGTGCATGCACACAAATACATACACATACACATGCACACACAAAGATATGATGTGTTTCAGTATGTTTTGCACACTGACATATTCAGTATTTTATGCTTCAACATATATGCTGCCAGGTTTTCAAAATTTCACTTTTTGATTTTTGTTCTTTGTGCAGTCTGTCTTTTTGCATTAGAGTTTTAGCATTACTCTCAAACTGCTTTATACCAAAAAAAATGCCACTAACTAATCTGTCCCCTGCTATGTTCATTTTGAGTTCTGCATATTAGTTGTACTTTGTAAGACAGTAATTTCTATAATCATTGTATTTTGCCAACCAGTCATAGCTACATTTGGTTTGAGGCCCAAGTCATAGCTTGAAAAATTCAGTTTGGACTCCTTCCTGTTTATCAGTGCTTTACACATAACAATAGCACCTTACAATTTCATTCTAACAAAATATGCCATTTCATCATCAACTTCACTTAGTATGAACATCACTGTAGCACGTTGGAAATGACAAATTAGCTACCCATTTAAGGCAGAGCCAACCTCCTTTTTGGCTGTCTTCTCTTAGTTTCATAGCTTCATAGTTTCATAGTTTAGTACTAGGCTATCTGCCCTGGGGCATTTGTAAGCCTAGCCATAGTGAAGTGGCTTTTGCCACCCCATGAAATGGTACAAAAATGTACAGAATAAATTTAGAATACTGTGCCTCTGTCTAATAGTGACACAATGAAGGTCCCCTTATATAATAGAATTAGTTTACTGTGCCCCTGTCTAGCAGTGACACAGATGTGACCCCTGGGGTAAACTTACGATCTCCCATCCACTCATCAAGATTTCTCTTGAAGAGAGTCAGTGAGGGGCTCTGCCTAATATGAACTGGGATCTTGTTCCAAAGCATGGGAAGCCTCTGGGTTATGAATCTATCCCTCCAGCATGTCCTATTCATACTTGTGCCGAGGTTTGAGTCTTTAGCTCTCGTGGTCCTGATGGATTTGGATTTTTTGAGGTGGAGCATGTCCATCAGATCCTGATTGGACATGGCCTTGTACATCAGGCAGAGATCACCTCTGAGCAGGCAGTATGCCACTGAATAGAGCTGAAGTTTCTTTAGTCTGGCAGAATAAGACATATGTTGGAGACCTTTGATCCTCTTGGTGAGGTACTTTTGTGGTCTCTCCAGCTGTTGCAAATGCCGGGTGAGGTACATACCAAATGGGGCATTGTACTCAATCATGGGTCTGATGAGGGAGGAGTATAGGGGTACAATGACATCCTTGGATCTGGATGTGAATCCCTTCATGATGAGGTGTGCAAGGTAGAATGTTTTTCTAACCACTTTGGCAACGTGGGTGTCAAATGAGAGGTCGCTGTCAACTTGGGTCCCTAGGTCTCTGATTACTTTTTCTGTACTCAGTGGGTTGCTGTCTATGTGATAATTTGTGGGTACTTTGTTTTTCCCAAGGGGGATGACTATACATTTTTTGGCATTTAGTTTAAGGCCGTGACTCCGGCACCAGTTGTCCGTTTCTGTGAGGCCTTTTTGTAGGATGTATGTGTCCGCTGGTGTATCGACTATGGCGCCTAGTTTGCAGTCGTCTGCGAACTTTGTCAGCCACAACCCTCCCATGTTTGCTTTAACATCTGAGAAATAAATGCCGAACAAGCGGGGTCCCAGGACAGATCCCTGTGGGACACCACTTGTGACTGGCTTTGAGTCTGACATTGCTCCAGTGATTTTAACTTTATGGGTTCTGTCCTTTAGCCTGTTTGCAACCCATCTAGTGACATAAGGGTTTACGTTTAAGCTGTTGAGCTTATCTATGATGCCTGAGTGGGGTATTGTGTCGAAGGCCTTAGCCAAGTCCAGGTAGGCTGTATGGACTGCTTTGCCCTCATCAATGGCTCTAGTGACTGTTTCAAAAAAGTCAACCAGGTTCAAAAGGCAGGATCTGCCCTTTACAAAGCCGAACTGGGTGGCTTCAAGTGTCTGTAGGTCCCCTATGTCTCTGTTTATGAGTTCCATAATGATTCTTTCCATAGTTTTGCAGACCAGGCTGGTTAAGCTTATGGGGCAGTAGTTCCCAGGGTCTGTAGAGGTACCCCCTTTGTGGAGTGGGACCACTGTTGCTGTACGCCAGTGTTCAGGTACATATCCTGTAGTAAGGCTAAGGTTAAATAGCATTTTTATGTGTGGGTTTAGCTCCTCTTGGAGTTCACGTAGCACGCAACCCGGGATACCGTCAGGTCCCATTGATGCTGTGTTTTTAGCTTTGTTGAGGGCGGTTCTCACTTGGACATCTGAGATGACAGGAGATTACATTCAGCTGGGATAAGTATTTCTTCTTTTGGGGGTGAGGGAGGGAGAAATTTGCACTGAACCTCCCAGCCACAATGTTGGCAACATCTGTGGGTTCAGAGTATTTTTGTTGTTGTGAACTAACTCTGAGCATATCTGAGGGTTTCCACCCAGGTTTCTAACATAGCTGAAGAAGGCTTTGTGGTTATCTTTAGTGTCCTTAGCGATTTTTCTCTCAAAGTTGGCCTTGGATGTTTTTATGAGAGAACGTAGTTTTTTGCTAATGTTGATCAGAGATGTCTTCCCTTTATGGGATTTTGCTCTGACGTGCAGTAGCTTCCTTCTTTTGTTATACAATTTGTTAATGGCTGAGGTCCACCAGACAGGACGCTTGCCTTTGGTGGAGAGGGACTTGGATTTATTTGGGATTGCATGATCCATGCATTCTTGGAGATGTCCATAGAAAGCATTTGTGAAGGTTTCGGCATTGTGGGATGTGGTATCCACTGGCCCAGTGGGCTTAAAGGATACCATCTCAGTCTTAAGAAGAGTGAAGTCTACTTTTGAGAAGTTTTTCACTGTGGTCTTTTGTGCTGGGGTGGAGGTGGGATATGTATATCCAGGGTGATTAGTTTGTGGTCAGATCTCACTAGTGAGGGGTATACCTCCGGTGTGGAGCATTTTGTCCCCATGTTTGTGATGATCAGGTCTAGTATATTATCTCCCTAGTGGGAGAGGTGACTAGTTGTTCCAGTGCATTTGAATTTATGAATTCCAGGAACCTTTGGGCTAGGGTGTTAGGGCTAGAATAATGTACCCAATCTATGTTTGGGTAGTTGAAGTCTCCCAGTATGATGGTATTTTGTGATACATTCATATCCTCCAATGTCTTCAGGAAGGCTGAGTGGGGTTCCTGAGATTGGGAGGGTGGTCTGTAACATGCTACCAGTTGTATAGCAGTTTTGCCTATGGTTAGTTGCACCTGTATGGTCTCTGATGCTTCATGTGTTGCTACTAACCTGGAGGTGTGGGTGTCCTTGATGAATATGGACACTCCCCCTCCCTTTGTGGTTCAGCCCGGGTTTTGGGGCCGAAAAGTATGATACGAGGTATAGCCTGGTAGCACTGGGGTGCTCTCAGGAGCCTTGAACCAGGTTTCAGTTACTGCACAGACGTCGATGTTCTCCATGCTGAGGAGTGCATCGAGTGCCTGCATCTTGAGATTTAGACTTCTGGCATTGAGCAGCATTACCCTTAGTTTTTTTCCATTTTTGTTTTCTAAGGAGGTGGGTTTGTCTTTTGAGCCTTGCCTAAAAAGGCACTATGGGGTGGCAAGAGCCTTAGCCAATATCCGGAAGCCCAGTGGTGACAGGTGTAAGCCATCCCTTGCGAAGCAGCGTGGCTTGTCCAACATGTCATCCCAGGCAGACAGACATTGGATCCCCTTAGAATGACACCAGTACTTGAGCCAATTATTAAAGCTGATCATCTTGTCTTTGTATTGTGGCATCATTCTTGGTGACGGCAAGATGCTGCTCAGGGTCAGGGTCATACCAGCCTGGGCTACATAATTGGAGAGCTCCTCTATGTCTCTTTTCATGTAGTCCAGGGAGGTACGTCTCAGGTCATTCACGCCAGCATGGACAATGACGGAGTCATATTTGTACTTGCTTTGGAGTGACCTGAGTGCGTGTGTTATGTGGCAGATCCTAGCTCCCGATAGGCAGCTCACAGTCACCCACTCCTTGTTCAGCCTGGTCAGCGGGACATCAGTGTGTCTGACTATAGAGTCACCTATTACTAGTGTATCAGGCATGGTGTTTGGACTTAAGGGCTGTGATTGGTTGACACACTGATTTATTGAAGTATGTGTTGCATGTGTTTTGTTTTGAGGTGGTGGATTTTTGGATGTCTGCTTTGGGAGCCTCTGTTGTTTTGGTAAGTTTTTTATTAGAGCCTCCAAGTATGTCTTTGTGTGTTTATGTGTTTGGTTTGCAGTTGTGGTAGGTCTATGTGGGACTGGGTTTGTTATGTGTGGTTACCATCTCCTCCTGTCTGGTCATGCCAGCCCTGAGTTGAGAGAGTTCAGCCTCCAGTTTGGCTATATAGTTGCATCTCTCACATGTATTTGTGTTTGTTGGGAGGAGGAGAGGGTTGTCTGTGTACATGAGACAATTGTAGCATTGTCTCAAGATACCCAAATTAACCAGCTGAACTGGAGAGCACGCCAGTAATCTACCACTCGACATGCTAGAACAGTATAAGGGAGTGCTGTGCCTTTAAGGGAAGTGGATATTCACAGGGGTGGTAGGTGGATGTAGTGCTTTACTTAGTACGAGAGTGCTTACTTAGTAGAGATGTTTTGAGAACAAGTGCTAGGCTTATAATATAGTGAGTAGTCTGATTATACTAAGAGTAGAGCTTCCTTAAGCGAAAATTTGAAGAGCAGACTTGGCGGAGCCAGAAGAAGTTTAACCTTGTTTAACCGGCGCTATGCGCACAATCACGCAAACGCGGATTTTAAACAGGGAACTACAAAAGAGTTAGAAATGGTCCAAAACAACCAATTACTACAGCTCTTGTGCTGAGGTCACTTCCTACAGGGACATGTAGGCTGCTCAAGGCTCCCCACTCCCAAAAGAAGCACAATCCCCTAGAACTGTGAGACTAACTTTATCAAACTCACACTACATCCTAAGAAACCAGTCCACTAATGGCCCTACTCCTCTTACTCCAGCCACTAAACTTCATTCCACAAGCCACAGCTTCTCTGTTCTTAACTCTAAACTGTGTTAACCATTACCACCTGAACTTACTGAAATCAAAGACTACAAACAGTTGAGACTTCAGTTCAAACAATAGCTAACTGAACAATATGTGCACATCAGAACACAGGCTATGTCACCTAACTGTTATGGTTGCACTATTTCATTCATCCCAGAAAACCTTAGCCACCTAATCTCTTAACCTCTCCAAAATACAAATTCATACTCACTGCTTCCACATCTGTCCTATCCTTTCCCTACTGTAATACTAATACCCACTTCTCCTGCTATTAGCTCATAGTATTCTACAATACTCCCTTCACTGTTAAAATTTCCCTCAATACATGTATTTACTGTGTCCATTCTTTTGGCTAGAGCACCTATAACATTTGTATTAAGCATTGCATACTTCCAATGGAAAGTTGACAAACAAAGTGGGGATACATACCAGCCATGGTGAAATGCAGAAATACATATGCACCTATGCACTATTACATTATCACATGTTACAAACTGTGTGGCAGTTATACCTGGATGTATATGACCGTTGCCAATTCTGTGTTGTAGGGTAATAAATAGGGATCACAGTGCACATTGGCTAAATAATCCAGTATACAAGTAGTCTGTCAGCAGTGCAAGGGTAAGCCAAAGAACATCACAGATGATAAAATGCAGCCCCTGGAATGCCAGAAGATACCAGAGACTACCAGCAGAGGACAGAGCATAACCTCTGACCATACATGTGAAAGGCAAACAACCAAGCAGAGTGCCAAATAGCAGTGCTGTAACAAAGCAGCAAACTGACTGCTACCTACACAGGTAGGTGTAAACAACCTAAACAGACGTGTAAAGGAATGCATATGCCATACATGTATGCCATGTCAAAGGAAACACACAAATATAGGTATATATGTGTTACTTTCATTGGACTAACAGGAAATTATTTGAAAGCAATGTCAATACACATACACACACCAATGATGTAATAATATATGGTCATAAATCTAGGATTAATGTTACATAACCAACATCAGGTTGTGCACATGAATTTCAACAATGTACACTTATTAATATGTAACATATTACAAGAACAAGGACGTATTGTAAGCAGTAACCAGTGACTTGTGTGCATATGTCCTGCATCTGCATAATGGCCATAGAGTTGGCACAAGTTAACCTTGCAACAAGACAACTACATGAAAATGGATGAGAATTCCAAGAAAGAAGAACATATACCATGCATATGTGCAAGATTTATAACATACCTACAAAGGTGGAAGGGAGGTGGGCAACATGGGCTCACATCAAGGAAGACATGGCATCAAAGCTCCATAGGCAAATGATAAAGCAGGTCTACAATATGTAAGGTGACACATTGCAAATGCATGTGTACACTACATAGGGTGGTGTTGAAGTCAACCCAAACTGACTTGAAGCAAATGCCTAATGTATGTAACATGGTCAGACTGCATTGCCAGTGTCAGCAAAAATGGGCATCTATGAATCACATACACAGTATTGTGCAATCATATAACAGCAACAGGCATAGGTAAGCAAGCTAGAAATTTGTAACACACACACACACACACACACAGACACATATATATATATATATATATATATATATATATATATATATATATATATATATATATATATATATATACATATATATATATATATATACTGCCATGGCAGTGTAAAACAACGTGTGGAATAAATACCTGCGGTTATGTCAATGGCCCTGGTTATGACTGAACAAAGAACAGTCCTGTGAGCAACATTACAGCACATTAACATGAAGTCAATGACTGCTCACAGTTCTAAGATGCAACAGTATTTCCTCTATTGATCGGAATATGTGCAGAGACATATACATAAATCATTGCATATGTACAACATTTGCCAAAATGTGTGAATTTATGTGAATAAGGAATGGATGTGGAAATGTAACATAGGCCAAAGAAGGCATACTGTACTGTTACTGAATAAATTATCATTACGATGGTGTATACATAAATGTTACTTGGGCAGTCTATGCATATAGTAAAGGAGGACTGCTCATATGTAGCAGATACAACATCATGACATGAACATTGCCAACACATGTCACACACAATGACATCATGCCAGTGTGACAGCATGATAAGTGTCATCCAAAATAAAGGGGCAAAGACACGTCCTTCTGGTGACTATACATTACGTGGCAACCTGCAAATCATATCCATACCACTGTGGTATTGGTGGAAAATGGACAACATGAGTGAGTTGCTGTCAGTAACACGTTTACAGTGGAACTGTTGCAGCTGTAGCAGCATGTTAACTTATGAAACTCATAGACAGCTGAATGTTGAATGGAAGTCTAATGTGGTAAAGTGTGTCATGCAACCCTTGAACCATAATGATAAATGTCACATGACATCTGCAGTGTATGTTTGGACGTGTGTCATATAAGCATGTTAGCAGTCCAGTCACTGATGTGGCAAACACCATGGGAGCAGCATTACACAAGTGGATCACACAGACAATACTTATAGTGCCGAGGGGCCACACTGATGGGGATAAATATCACAAATGATGTCCTGGGCTGTTTCCATGAATTAGTCCCACACAGTTTGCACCATGACTTGGAAAAAATTCTCCATGATGTCCCTCATCTGTGTCCAAAAGACATCAGTCATCACTTCCTGGATCTGCTCCTGATAATCTTTTTGTTGGGATGCCTGGTGTCACATCCTCTGGGATGCATGTAGGTTCAGCTTCATCATCGTCAACCTTGTCTCTGTCATGCTTGTCATCAGAGAACTCTGGTGGTGGTCTGGCATGTGCTCATCTCTGACATCTGATGGGTCAGCGACTATGGGTCCTGGGCTCTGACAAGGGGAAACACAACAGAAAACAAAAAGTACATATGCATACCTGCTACTACATACCTACTGTGACACAAAGAACAGGCAGAAAACAGGCAGTATGAAACCTTAGAATATATTATGGCCATAGTTAAGTATACCATCATATGCAATTTATGTCAGTAATCAAAATCATAGCAATGAAAACCAAATGTCTATCAGGCCACACATTCCTGTGTAAATCATAGCTGACATTAAACTGAAACTGATGGGCACATCCGCAATCTAACAGACATTAAGTAATATCCCATCAACATGTGATGTCTGCTCATAAGAATAAAGCTATATCTGTATACATTGTAGGCATCATTAAAAACACATTCTCATATGAAATGGCCTAAAATTATTATGTAGGACAAGTATAATAAATAGATTTGCTGCTAGTGGATGGCTCATCATGCACACTACAAATTCCTTATGTCTTATTATCTACGTTTATGGATGTTTGTAATTCAGGTCCATGTCAAGGTCACTGTATCCATCACACACTGTAAGCAGCTTACTCCAGGCCATGGCATGGCATGCAGAACACAGTACACCATTGGAAATGCTGACATTAGCTTAACGTTAGTTTATCAGCCATCATTATAGGATGATAAACATAAGTAAAGCTAGCGTACATACGTATCCTGACATGTAAGAGAAGCATGCCATTTTATTGTGCCATGCAACAGTCACATGAGCCTACCTTACAAAACAGCACAGTTAAAATGACAACATAACACTAGTAGTGTGAGCTTTATTATTCAATACTTGTGATGTATGCCTCAATAAATTGGCCAGTGGACTGTCTGAGAGAATATCACTATTTATATGTTTCCTGTTGTGCCTTTGCTGAAGGTTGGGTGTTGAGCTGGCACCTCGGCACCCGTAAAAAATCTACTGCCAATCATTAGTGGACCGGAGTTCTGCTGTGGCAACCCCTAACCGGGAAAAGCCGAAAGAAGGAAGAACATATGTTTCCTGTCTTGTATGTGTGCCCTGCACATTCATATTGGTGTATGAATGCCAAATGTATTCCAGGTATCTGGGCATGTTATGAGTCATATGAACAGCCACCATTAGCATATTGGTATAATGAGGATACAGTGAGATGACAGTCTAGTGGGAAATATAAAAGCCATATGTAAATGATCTGAGCAAGGCAGCATGGTTATTGAGTTACCCACTATCAATATTTGGAATGTAATACAACACACAAGCAATAATGTGCAATCATAAACACAATGACAGCCTGTGACATATGAAAATATAGTATATGCCATACAATCTTGTCTGTCTACAAATGTGCTCTGACATGATTCTTCATGCAGCCAACAGTGTACACCCGAATGAGAGGGTGAGGGAATGCCACTGATGGTGACCCGCCATTGACAACCCTATGAGATCACACAGTTTCTTGCATTATTGCATAAGGCGAGTAAGGATCACTGCATATCTGTGGGTGGGATAGAAGCAGGTGTTCAAGGCTGTGTATGGATGTGCTACTTTGCATAACATTGATGCATATAGAGTAACCCAGTACATATTGCTGTTCATGCATTTTCATGTATTGTAATTTTTATGTTGCAGCAGCAGAACTGCATTGTGCACTTGGGTCCACACAGGGTGACAGCAACCAACTTAAGTGCAATGGCATGCAGTCATACAACTGCAGTACGTACATAGTGTAAACAAAATATGTAATGTTGTCTGCATTCATATTTAGTTCAGGTCCATCCACTTCTGCACAACAGCAGGATATAACACATGAGTGTTTCCATATGCTGTTACGGTAACCATTACCTGTTATTAAGACTAAAACAAGCAAGATAGGAGCACTTCAGGCAAACAGCAAGTATTCACTACAACCACAGAAGCTGGCTGAAGAGGTAACACTTTAATAGTAAAATAAAATAAAAATATGTAACAAAAGATGAGTGCTTTCACACTAGTAGGAAGTGCTTCTTCAGATCTAAAAATCATCAGTCCAAGCAGGTATATATACACATTAAGTAACTAATCATTCCCCGGATTCACTAACCTTCAGTGCAGGACTAGCCTAGTCCTGCACAGAAGTGCCCATGTAGGAACAGGATGGCAGTGTGCCATGCATAATAATGAAGGTGCCCTGCCCAAGCTCCTACGCTTACATGGAGTGTGTACGAGTGCAGGGGGGCATGTCTGAGAGCAGAGCTCTCAGAATGAACATGCCACTGCAATGTAGAACAGCAGAAGATGTTAAGAAATGAGCGAGTTCACTCATAGGTGTTCTTATATCCCACCAACAGTCCCCCATGTGTACAACAGCAACAGGACATATAAATTAAAAGAAGAAACTTTTTTATTTTTGTTAAAAATCCGATTAAAGCTAACCGTAGGTGTGCGGGTGTGCCCATCGCTTAACTACAGTTAATGTAGCTTAAATGGCTGAAGAGGATAACAAGGAAGATATATGCAAATAAAGCAGTATAGCAATAATGTAGTGGGCAGAGCACTCACCTTAGAAGCAGACATTCCCAGTTCGAGTCCCACTGCCTCACATTCCATTTTCCATGTGAAATCTGTATATGAACATTTTTTTTGCTGTATAACCTACGAAATAACATTTAAATGTGAACTGGAGTACTGCATTAAATGTACATGTAAAGTGTCATTGTCATAATGAATAAGGCACTAGTAAGCAGGGTTAAGCACAAATAAGCAGTAGTAAGCATATATAAGCACTAGTAAGCATGTTTAAGTGTGTTTGCATGGTGGTAAGCATTGCCTCCACAGATTAAGCAAAGTAGAAACTGAGTGTAAGAAACTGTAACCGGAGGTAAGTACTGCTCAGCTCCACACAAACCCGTCTAAAACTGCTTTAAAGTGCCTTAACCACTCTGTATCCAATGTATGTAATTATGTAGATTAATACGAGCAACCATTTGTACATTGCTCAAATACAGTATTTTGAGCAGTCTATGTATATCAAAAAAACAGTGCATTTCCAATCATAATGTGAGAACAGTAGTCTTGCAAAAAACTTAAGAAAATAATAAAAAACAGTGCATGTCGAGGGGGTGTGTGGGCATGCTTCATGCTCAGAATGTCAAACCTGGGACGTCGGTTCTGCGGAACCGGGAGATGAGGCTGGGCAGGTGTGTGAGCAAACCACTGCTTCTCAAACCCCTGGCAGGATGCTACCAGTGGGAGAAACAGTGTAGACCAGCTAAGACTAATCTTGACACAAAAACAGGCCCATCCCTGGCAGGACGACCCAAATATTGTGAGTCAAACTGTTGTCTACACATGTCTCAAAAGATGAACAAGGCAAAGTTCATACGTATGTGGACTAAACGGATGAAGAGCCTGAAGAAGCTTGGGTCGAGACAGTATACTGGATGAATACCGAAAAGTGGAGAGAGGGCAATGTGTGGAGGTGTGGTATGGCTGGGCTAGCAACTGGAGACTGGATGGTTGCTGTGTACATGGAGCTCAGGGGGCGGGGGAAGGAACCATGGGTATGAAATTATGGAAGATACATGCAAATAAAGCAGCACAGGAATAGTGTAGTGGGCAGAGCATCCGCCTAATGAGCAGGCATTCCCGGATCATGTCCCACTGCAGCACAGTCTATTTTACATGGTAAAGCATGTTATAACCAATTTTGTTGTTGCAAAACCCACTAAATAACACATATTTATGAACTAGAGTACTGCAGGAAATGCACATGCGAAGTGTCAGTGTCATAATGAATAAGGCACTAGTAAGCATGTTTAAGCACAAATAAGCAGTAGTAAGCATATGTAAGCACTAGTAAGCATGTTTAAGTGTGTCTGTGCAGGGGTAAGCACTGCCTACACAGATTAAGCAATATGGAAGCTGAGTAGAAGAAAGTGCGACCAGAAGTTAGCAGTGCTTACCATCGCACAAATCTGAGTAAACCTGCTTACAACTGCTTAAAAGTGCCTGAATCACTCTGTAGCCAATGGCCCTTGTTCTGCCTAGCAACAAAATAAACAGCCTGTGTAAGGATCAAATCCAGGAGTCTACACACCATGCACAAAGTGATTTACCACTAAGCCATGCCAGATATAAATAAATCCAGTGTTTTCAGAAACATATCATCCAGTCCAGTCTTGCAACAGTACAGAGAATGTTTACCAACATGTAGACATGTAGATGTATGTGTGTGTAAATATATTATCTAAACAGATACAACATATCTATACATGTATATATATATATATATATATATATATATATATATATATATATACATACATATTTCTAAAAATATATACATATATATTAATGTATATGAACATATATACATGAAAATGCCTACATCGACACATATATGTGTCTATATCTATTTGTTTACATATACACAGCAAGTTACATATGTGTACTTAGATATATATCTATGTAGGTATATAAGGACATAGTTATATATATGTAAACAGATATATATATATATCTATATAGGTATACATGGCCATACATCGGTAGATAGCAATGGCAGATTAACAAAAACACTTATGTCCACATGCACCGTTAAAGGGGGTTGAGAGGCCCCACACACACTGTACGTCTTGTACGAATATGCATCCCCCCACAGCAAAGCACGTCCACCCTGCAGTACACTACCAAGTGTTGCAGATCCCATAACCAGGACCTGACACGACATGGGCACAAGATGTTAACAGTACTATATCCCACCTGTATGATGCCAGGCTGGTATTGGTAACATATCATGCAGTACAGTCTGCCTCCCATAGGAGATGTAAAATGTGGAAGCCATCAACATCCCCAAGATACAGATACACAGACAGAGATATGCAGATACAGATATACACACATATATATATATATATATATATATATATATATATATATATACATATACATGTATATACATATACATGTGACTACACATACACACGCAGATATATGTGCAGTAAGATACATATGTAGAAGGTGCACACAATATGGGACAGCCACTATGCCTACAGTTAACACCTGAACAACTGGACACTGTATGGGCCATCGATACAAATGACAATCGTTGCCTGCAACATATACCCACAGAGAGGTCATAGGAAAAACACCACACACAGGTTTGCAGAAATGGAAAACCTCTAATTGTGTACTATTACAGTTCTAAATACCATGTCATATAGCTGTTCAGACACTGACATCCATATAAACAGAGGAATGCAACTGTGAAATAGTTATACTAATACAGTAGTCTGGAAAGATTCACAACTATTGCTGTCCAGGCCAAGCCCGTTAATTTGTACAATAGTGAAGACAGACTGGGCCGCAGGATACCAAACAATCAACAGTATGTAATGCAGGTGTATAGTTCAGCAGCCTCTATCTACAAGCTGTACAAAAATCAGTAGGTGGTAAAGATGTCATGTGACCAAATGGGTTGTAACTGCTAAATAACAAGGCATAACTGACACCATCACAAGCACACTGACAAACAGAACAGTCTGTATGGTAGGAGGCAGTAGGCTTGCTTTAACCTAATTTATGTAAGTAATGTAAATATAGGTGAAGTATATGGTACTGTACATCCAGATACCTTAAGGCAGCTCACTCCTGATACTCCCACATTTTGTAACAGCCTAGGCCATGTATGGTGCCCCCCAGACTCAATAATTCAGGGCCATATACCACTGTCACATACTCTGGCTGCTGCAGTGCATAAGGGCACACATGTATTGTGCAGGTGACGCCCACATGTATATGGCCCCAGCCCCACCGTATGTGTGAGGAATACAACAACAGTGGACTGATGACAGCAATGGCAGTGTGATATACTCACAGCCCACTACAGCACAACCCCTGACAGCATGTTATATGTGCAACACTTGGTATGTAGGTGGAGAACAGAGGCTGGAACACAGGCACATATGTGGAAAACTGTTGCCATGCACTAAGCAAGTTGCTGGTGTTACAGGATAGTTTGCAACATACCCTTAGTCAGGGAATTGAGGTTAGAAACAGAAACGGATGTAGCCATGTACTGATAGCACTCAACACACACACTGACAGTGAATTAGCTGACACAGGACCTGTGTGGTGGACAGGCAAAACATGATAGGCAAAGCTCTGGCCAGCAAGAGGGTAGGCCCACAGTTATGAGCTATGCAGACAGAGTGCATTCCAAGGTAAACTAGTATCAACACACACACACACACACACACACACACACACACACACACACACACACACACACACACACACACACACACACACACACACACTGTAACACCAGTAATATACAAAGCATAACACAACTCTACTCACACTCTGTCTGTAGTTCCTGAACCTTCTACAAATATGTGGCTTCCCTGAGTGTGCCGGTTCTCCTGTAAGAGGTATTGCTACCTGCTGTCTGTAACACTCATGCCCACACACAGGAAGGATGTCCATCACACAGGCAATGTAAAGGGACCATGCCCACATGATGTAGGGATTCATAGTAGGTGGTTGCCATGACAGTGGTAATTGGAAGTACTACACATGTGTAATCATATATATATATATATATATATATATATATATATATATATATATATATATATATATATGGCTATCTGGATAATTATATGTACATATATTTCCACCATATGTCTTGGACATGGAGTGTAGCCCTACCCCAGCCTCTATAGTCCCAAAGTCATAGTGCAAGGGGATGTCAGGTATGTATAGCAGGTATATTAGTAGACTATTGCTACTGTCATTGGGATTGTCTTCACAGACATGGTGTGTGTGGAAGGTCACATCTGCTTATAACATGTGTGCCATTGGCTACTGACAGACATCCGAAGGACATCATAGTAAAGTACCACTGCTAGCATTTAATGCCCCTCTGGACTGCAGCAAAGATATTGGCCAATATATGTGGACATTCTGACACACTCTGTGCAGTCCAGAGGTATACACATAACCCCTTAGTGCACAACATGAGTACCATGCTTGAGAATATGGATGTAGACAGCCATGTAGATGGGTATAACACATAACGACTGGTATACATTTGCCACCATAGGTTATGCATTCACACACCCCTGTCTGGCCTGACACATAATAACCACTGGTACAGGGGTGCCATGGTCACATACTACCCACTAGATATTGACATACATTTGTACAGCATCCCACTGCTCTTTTTGACATACATGACTGTTAAGGGAGGCCCGGCAGCAGTACATCTGGCAAGTATCTGCACATGACATCTCACTGGGTAAGTACAGTAAGGTGCTAGGCATGTAACAATGCACTGTGCAGGCTACAGGTGGACTGGCTCAACACTGACCTACATCTCCTATGGGGGAATGCACATGTACCTGCATATATAGCAGGCACTACAGGCATGTCACATTACAGGGTAAGATACACCTGTATGAAAGTGCATAACCACAACCAATGTGAACACCACCACAGCCACATATGTTAAGCTAGCATAATATTATAGTATATGGACTATCTGTTCAACACCATCCTCATATGTACCACTCACAGACTGACCATACATATACTGGGCTGCTATACAGTTTGGTCTGATGGCTGTCTGTGATATGGCACATGTGTGTGTATGGCCCTACAAACATGTACGCCAATATGGTACCATACAGTGGAGCAGCATGTAACATCAGATAGGATGGGAACTAGAACAATGACATCTACCACAGTCTGTACACAGGCTATGGTACATATTAACAATACACACACTGTCTACATTCACCATAAGTACACAGACCTCAGTACTGTACAAACATCCACAGAATGTCCAGGTTATGTCATGAAATATAACCCCTACTGTACATAACATGTGTAGCAGTCTGATATCTCACTGGCTTGTTATCAGATATGATGACACTAATTATGGTGTACAGCACATATGCACCACTTCATGCACAAAATATGTACAAAGGTTGACAGAGTTGTGGATGGAAGCACCTACACAGAGCCAATATTGACATTTTGCTGTGATAACCTCATACATTTACTGTTGTAACGGGGTTTGTTGCAACATATGTCCTATGAGGGATATGAAGTCAGTAACTGGCACAGCTTTCACCATCTACAGACTGCAATCCTCACACTACCTTCTGCAGTTCACAAATAGATGCTCCATGGGTAACACATGAAACCAAAGGCACAACACACTGCCCTGTCTGCAGATGACCCTGGAGATGGGGATTCCTCATAAACATGGAACTGACATGGCAGGTATTGAGACATGTAGGAAACTCATATCCATACACACACACTGCTAAACCCTGGTTCAAGGCTCCAGAGAGCACCCCAGCACTACCGGGCTACAACTCATACCACATGTTTCGGCCACAGAACATGGACCGAAACATAAAAGGAGGGGGTGTATCCATAGTCATCAAGGATACCTACACCTCCAGGTTAGCGGTGCAGCATGATACCTCTGAGATCATTGATGTGCAACTAACATCGGGCAAATCTGCAATGCAAATTTTGGCCTGCTACAGATCACCCTCCATGACCCAGGATCACCACTCCACCTTTCTGGAGACACTGGAAAACATGAAGGTCCTACCAAACACCCTGATATTGGGTGATTTCAATTACCCTACCATTCACTGGGAAAACTACTCAAGTACAAATTCCCAGCTGCAGCGCTTCCTGGAATTCATCAACTCAAATGCCCTGGATCAGCTGGTAAATTTCCCTACCAGAGGTGAAAACATATTGGACCTAGTCATCACCAACATGGGCGACAGGTGTTCCACACTGGAGGTCAACCCATCTCTGGTTAGATCAGACCATAAACTAATCACTCTGGATGTCCACACGCCACCACCACCCCCAACTAAGGAAACCACAGTGAAAAATTTTTCTAAAGCAAACTTCACCTTACTTAAGACAGAGGTGGTAAGTTTCACAGCCCCCACGCTAAAGGATAATGCTGCCCAAGATGCAGAAACCTTTACAAATGCACTCTATGAGCACCTAAAAGGATGCATGGATTGTGCCATCCCTAGCAAAACCAAGACTCACTTCTCTAAGAGAAGGAAACCAGTTTGGTGGACCCCTGCAATAAACAGGCTATACAACAGAAGGAGGAAACTAGTTCAGAAAAAAAGCAAATCCCAAGAAGGAAAGACATCCCTGATCAGTATCAGTAAGAAACTAAGGTCCCTCTTGAAATCATCCAAGGCTAACTTCGAAAGAAAAATAGCCAAGGATTCAAAAGATAACCACAAAGCCTTCTTTAGCTATGTTAAGAGTCTAAGTGGCAACTTGCAGATATGCACTGAACTAGTGCAAAATAGCACAACATATACTGAACCTACTGATATTGCCAACATCCTGGCAGATAGATTCAGTGCAAACTTCACCCCCCTCTCACCTCCAAAAGGGCCCACAACAATATCGGAAAAGTGTAGTGTCCCAAAAATCACAGACGCACAGGTGAAAATAACACTTTCAAAAGCCAGAAACACAGAGTCAATGGGAGCAGATGGTGTCCCAGGCTGCGAATTGCATGAACTACAGAATGAACTAACCCCCCACCTAAACACGCTGTTCAACCTCAGCCTCTCCACAGGCTACGTGCCCATAGAATGGCGCACAGCAATGGTTATTCCTCTCAACAAAGGAGGGGCCACAACTAACCCTGGTAACAATCACCCCATAAGTTTGACTACCCTGGTCTGCAAGGCTATAGAGTGCATCATCATGGAACTCATTAACAAAGACATTGGGAACCTCCAAACACTTGGCCCGACCCAGTTCAGCTTTGTTAAGGGCAGATCATGCCTACTAAACCTAGTTGACTTCTTCGAGACAGTCAACAAGGCCATAGATGAGGGAAAGGTGGTTCACACAGCTTACCTTGACCTCGCTGAGGCTTTCAACACCATTCCCCACTCGGGTATTACAGAAAAACTCACCAGCCTGAACATAAACCCCTACCTCACGTACAGACAGAACTCACACAGTAAGACTAGCGGGCTCCAGGTCCAACTCTAAACCAGTCACAAGTGGTGTCCCACAAGGCTCGGTCCTGGGAACCCTACTGCTTGGCATATACTTCTCAGAAATACAGGCAAACACAGTAGGACTATGGCTAACTAGGTTCGCCAATGACTGCAAACTGGGAGCCATAATTGACTCTCCAGCTGACACAGACATCCTCCAAAAGGGCCTTACTGAGACGAACACCTGGTGTTAAAGTCATGGCCTCAAGCTAAATGCCAAAAAATGCATAGTCATCCTGTTTGGGAAAAACAAAACACACACAAATTACCACATAGGTGGCAGCTCCCTTAATACAGAAGAGGTAATAAGAGATCTGGGGACCCCGGTAGATAGTAATCTCTCCTTTGACAATCATATTGCCAAAGTAGTTAGGAAATCCTTCTGTGTGGCCTATCTAATTACTAAAGGGTTCTCATCTAGAAATAAAGAGGTTATAGTACCCCTCTACTCGTCACTCATTAGACTCATCATAGAGTACAATGCCCCATTTGGGATGTACCTCACAAGACACTTCCAACAGCTGGAAAGACCACAAAAGTACCTCACCAAGAGGATTACTGGTCTCAAACATATGTCCTATGCAGCCCAACTGAAAAAACTCCAGCTGTACTCAGTGGCATATGACTTACTCAGAGGTGATCTCTGCCTGACTTACAAAGCCATGTCCAACTCAGAATTGATGGACATGCTCCACCTAAAGAAATCCAAGTCACTGTGAGCCACGTACTCTAGTGAGCTAAACCTCACCACAACAATAAATAGAACATGCTGGAGGGATAGATTCCTGTCACAGAGACTCCACATGCTTTGGAACAAAATTCCAAATTGCATCAGGCAGAGCCCCTCACTAACACTCTTCAAGAGAAATCTTGACGAGTGGATGGGTAACAGAAAATACACCCCTGGGATCACTTCACTGGCTATGCTTAACAGAGGATCAGTTAATTAATCAATGGGGCAGCGAAAGCCGATACACTCTGACTAGGCTTATAAATGCCCGCAGGCAGATAGCCTAGTACCTACCTATGAACCTATTACTCCAAATGCAGTATAGCAGCACTTACAGTCTGTAGTCAGGTCAGGCACATCCCCCTCCTGTGTGTTGCCCTATTTCCACAGTGTATGTTGTTAGAGGTAAATCCCCAATCTATCTGAGATGGTGTTTGCCAAACAACAGATTTAGTTCTTGCTCACAGTGAATGAAAAGGGCCAACAACAACATGATGTTCATAGATATTGGAGTGTGTTTCCATGCAATTGGCTATGGGAATGTTACCACAGCTGTTCCACATGCAATCAGCAAGGGGAGGGCTGCAATGCATGCAGAGGACATCAGCTGATCATGAGCATCACTTAAAATACACATGCTGCTGCCTAAGCAAAGCAGGTGTAGGTCTCCACATCCACCAGAGAGTGGGTGAGACAGACAGAGGCAAAGACAAGTCAGGGAGGGGTGAGAGAGTAAAACTTAGGCATGTTTGTGTCACACACCTACCTGCACAGGGTATCAAACCCCTGACGACTATGTAGTGCTGTCATAGTTCTATGCAGTTATTGGATGCACCACATGGGTTACCTGCTGTGGAGCCCTCAGAACATATATGTGATGGTGAGTGACATCTGCAACAGGGATACGGTAGCTATACAGAAGGTGACGTACACATGCCTGTCCACATTAACAGGTGCCAGTATCAACATAGCCACACTCTCACAGGGATGCACACACATTGACACACTTGGCAGGGCCAGGATTACAACTCATTAGTAGTGGGATTGCCACAACACATCACTGTGCAGGTATCACATGCACCACATGGGTCATATGGGGGATGTATGGCTAAAGGGTATAGGGAGGTGTCTGACATCAGACAGCATGCTACATTATGCCCATGGGGGTTGTAGGGAGTGTGGATGTGAACATATGCACCATACAATACACACACAAACACACAGGGTGCCAGTATTGATATGCATGAGTCCATGTCTGCACGTGTGTGTGGTGGTTGATTGTGCCAGACAGCTGTACAAGGCTAGGCGATTGGTATACCTTGGCATCAGGCCACATGACAATGGTCTGTATTGTGGCTCAGGCCTGTAGTGTCTGCATTTGCCCACACAGGTGGGCATTGTATCCCTCATCCAGTCACCTGGGTGACTATTGTGTGTGGCCAATGCTGTGCATCGCTTGCCAAGCTTGTGTTCCTTAGTCCATGATGTGGATGGTGTCTGGGATGTGCACATCTCCCACATGCATGTACAGTGACATGTGGAACTGTACCTGGGGTGTCTGGCCCATGTTGTGAACACAGATTATCATCAAATGTGCCAGTCTTGCCCACATGTGGCGGGAACTCATAATGAACAGCAGGTTAACCCTGCACCTACAATGATAGTATGCTAACTTCATTCCCTGGTGTCAGTGGCATCTGTCAATACAGGGCATGTTGTTAGGCATGGTATGTCCTTTGTGGGTCACATGTGATGACACCACAGGTGTTACAGGTGTTCATCGGGGAACATGGGGAAGGTACACTGTCTGCATGTACGTGCATATTAGACAGATGTACACAGTGTCATGCCCTCTGTCGCCCACTGCTATCACCCCATAGTTACTGTCAGTGGCCAATATGCAGTATACTACCCACATATTGGCTGTTGCCTAGGCATGTGTGTGTGTGTATGAGACATGGGTTGAGAGTGTGCTCTGGGTAATACTCAGGTTGTTAACTGTGATTACCTGGTCTTGCTGTCACATGTATGGGTATGGCTTTGCATCCCAGCCTCTCAGCTATTTTACATCTGTTATCCCTGTATGCTGGACATTGTGATATATAGTAGGGTCACCATACAAGAAATTTGCAAAACCCACTCCACATTGGCCACACACTCACAACTCCCTCCACACAGGATACGAGTTACAAACACACACACACACCTGTCATATCTGTGAGTAAACCCCTACTTAAATGGTTTATTACATTACAGCACTATGCAGTTATAGCATGCGCCATGGAGATTACTGGAGTACTCCTTCCCCAAAGGTGTATATCACATAGGATGACATCAGCAGGATTGCCAAAGTAGGCCATTCGAATTGTAGTGAGTGTCACTAGCCTAAAATGCATTGCTTCTTACACAAACAGTGACACACACACATAACATCCACAACCAACATGTGTGGGTAGAGAACCCCTAACAGAGGTCTATATTATACTATAGTATGGAGCTGTTATAGAACGCACCACGGGGATGACTGGAGAACTCCTTCCCCAAAGGTGTATTCCAGAATGAATGACATCGGCAGGATTGTCAAAGTAGGCCATTTGAAATGTACTGAGTATGACTAGCCTATAATGCATTGTTCCATACACAGACATTGAAACACACACAAAACATCCAGAACTGCCATGGGTGGGGGTGGAGCCCTACCACAGTTCTAAATCACACTACAGCAGTACACAAGAGATTACTGGACTACAGCCTTTACAGAGGTGTATTTCTAAGTGGGTGACATCAGCAGCCTTGACAAAGTTGAGTATATGAATTGTAAGGAGTGTGAGTCCCCCAAAAAGCATTGCTGTCTCTCCATAAACATTGTCAGACAGATGCACACACTTGTGATGTCTGAGATTAGAACACCTACGTAACTACTTCATCACACTACAGCAATACGTAGTTATAGGATGCGCTACAGCAATTATTAGGCTACAACCTTCCCAGAGGTGTATTTCTAGGTGGTTGACATCAGCAGCCTTGCCAAAGTTGAGTATATGAATTGTAATGTGTGTGAGTACCCTAAAAAGCATTGCTTTCTACACAGACACACACATGTGCCATGTCTGGGATTAGAACACCTACCTAACTATTTGATCACACTACAGCAGTACTCTATTACAGGATGCACTACAGAGATTACTGGGCTGCAATCTTTCCAGAGGTGTATTTCTAGGTGGGTGACATCAACAGCCTTGCCAAAGTTAAGTATATGAATTGTAGAGATTGTGAGTGCCCTAAAAAGAATTGCTCTGTACACAGTCAGACACACACACAAACACACTCACAGTTGCCAAGTCTGGGGTTAGAACTCCTATCTAACCAGTTTACCACACTACAGCAGTAAACAATTATGGGACATGCCACAGAGATTACTGGGCTACATCTCTCCCAAAGGTGTATTTCAGATTGGATGACCTTAGCAGGCTTGTCATAGTAGGGCTAGGGGGGGGGGGCAGAGTGTGTGTGTATGGGCCATAATCCATTCATCTAGGGGTTGACACGCCACATGCGGGCACACACGGGGTCTATTTCACAGGTACGTGTATACAGCTTTTAAATGACTACTTCCTTGTACAGTCATGTTGCACAGCTGGCACGTGCAGCACATAGTCTGTCATGCTGACAGATACTGGTGGCTAGTTATCTGTAGAGAGTGACATCTGCACCTCATGTGTTTGGGGCCCTTTGGCTGTGTGCTGGGTGGGACAGGCCTGGATGGCTCCTTGTCACAGTCACCCTCTTCCACACATCTATATACGTCTACCTTTGGCTTATTATAGTGTGCTGCCCTAACATATATGTCTGTATTCCTATCCACTGTGTGTCAAGGCATGAGTGGTGCATACTGACGAGTGTCTGCACTAACAACTGCAACTGCTAGATATGTCTGGTCCACTGGTGTTTGCAGACATGGCCTTCATGTGTTTAAGTGTGTGAGCATGCCCAGTATGACCTTTTAGTATGTTGTTGACTGACATTGCCTTCATTTCTCTAAGTGTGTGAGCATGCCCAGTATGGCCATCTGTATTGAATGTGTGGATCGTGTCCAGGTAGTTTGTGCTGCAGTGCTGACCTTTGTGTTGTACACGGACAGGTAGCATGCTGTCTCTGCAGGGTATCCATCAATCATTTGGCTGTGACTGTTACTACATGTCTGCATAGCAGGGGGGGGCACACCTGACTGTTTCTACATTTCTACACAGGATCGGGGGGGCACACCCTGACTGTTATTACATTACTATGTAGGATGGGAGGGCACACCTGACTATTTCTACATTTCTATACGGGATGGGGGGGCACACCTGACTATTTCTACATTTCTACACAGGAATGGGGGGCACACCTGACTGTTATTACATTGCTATGTAGGATGGGGGGCACACCTGACTATCACTATATTTCTACACAGGAGTGGGGGGCACACCTGACTATTTCTACATTTCTACACAGGATTGGGAGGCATACCTGACTGTTATTACGTTACTATGTTGGATGGGGGGGGCACACCTGACTATTCCTACATTTCTACACAGGATTGGGGCGGTACACCTGACTGTTATTACATTACTATGTAGGATGGGGGGCACACCTGACTATCACTATATTGCTACACAGGAGTGGGGGGGGCACACCTGACTATTACTACATTTCTGCACAGGATGGAGGGGCACACCTGACTGTTATTACATTACTATGTAGGATGGGGGGGCAGACCTATCTGTTTCTACATTTCTACACAGGGTCGGGGAGGCACACCTGACTGTTATTACATTACTATGTAGGATGTGGGGGGCACACGTGACAGTTGTACACATTTGCTATGACTGTACTGGCATGTCAGGTATTCCATTTCATTCTATATTGCTAACGATTATGCTGACTAGAGGCATACCAGTGTACTAGAGATCGTGGCATTGGTTGCCCTACATATTATTCTCTGACTTCCTACCCTTCAGAACTAAAATCCCACTGCCTGCCCTGCTATGGTGTGTCTGTGTAGGCCTGGGGGTGAGGTTAACCATATCCATCATTCAGGGGCCATGGCACAGGCTCTGTTTGGGTTTGTCTACACCCGCCCTGCTGGCTGAGACTGTTGTTGGGTATGTGAACCATCCTGACTGGCATGTGTGGGTCATATGGACACACATGTCACTCACCACATTTCCTGCAGTGGGTTTTGTCACCCTGTGTAGTACTGGCTACTGTGGTGACTCCAGTATGTGTTACAGATGTCATGGTGCCACTATGGGTGTCTACTGTCCACTGCCATAACATTCAGCCACCCAATTCCCTTGCATGCTCACATCTATACCATAGCTACAGGTAATGACACATTCTACTCCATTTGACAACTGGTAGGTTGATTGACTTACCTTGAGGGTGTGCCAGACTTGCGGATGTTGCTGGAGGGCTGCCTATGTCAGATGCACATAGTACACTCCCTATACATGGTTGAGCACAGGTAGTGTCATGTTTGGCATCCCTTTTACTGTATGTGCGAGTCAGAGAGAGGTGTCATTCCCTGGGTCCCTACTGTGTCAGTGCATGTGCTATGCGTTGCCTCTTTGTCGCAGCCATGGCATACTGGGCACATCTCAATCTGCTTACTGGGGCAGGCCCAGTTTGTTCCTCCTCCAGGTCACTCTGTGTCTGTGCAGGCCTTGGCATTGGTGGGGGGCTGTGTGGGCCTGCCCCATGCTGTTCCTGCTGTAGCTGTTTCTGCAGGATCATATTGTGTAGCATGGCACATACAAGGATTATTTGGGTACATGTAGTTGGTGAGTACTGCAAGGCTCCACCGGATGTGTCCAGGCACCGGAACCGTGACCTGAGCATCTCAAACACATGCTCTACTATAATTCTGGTATGTGCGTGTGCCTCATTATGGAGTTATTGTTCGGGTGTGTGTGCATTTCTGATAGGTGTCATCAGCCACGGCTCCAGTGTGTACCCAGCATCGCCCTCTAGGTGACTGTAGGGGATGTCCCCATTGGCAAATCTCTGGTACAGCTGCATCAGATGCCATATGTGGGAATCGTCATAGCTCCCAGGGCAGCCAGCACACACATTCATTATAATGCCCTGGGCATCACATGCAACCTGGCAGTTGATGGAGGGGATGTCCCTGCAGTTGATGTAGGCCCTACCCTGCTCACTGGGTGGTGCTTTGATGCATATGTGCATGCTGTCTATAGCACCTACTACCCCAGGGTATTCTGCTATTTGGTGGAAGAGACGCATATTGCTGGTCAACACCTCACAGATGTTGAGGAAATATATGTGTTCACTGGCATGTACTGACATGGGATCCAGGAACTGGTGGAATACTTTGAAAGCTGATGCCTGTGAGATCCCCATGATATCCCCAGTTGTGCTTTGGGAGGTACCTGTGGCTAGTATACCTAAGCCCTTGGTCAGTTTGGGGTGTCAGGTGTGGCCGGCACAGCTCAACAATTTGCTGTAGGAGGTCTCTGTCCACCCTATAGCACTCCACAATCTCCAGCTCTTGTAGCCCCTGGTAGGTTACCCTGGATCTGTACACTCTTCTCTGTCTCCTCACTGTGGGTTGTTTAGCAGCATTCACATCCTCACCACTCTCAGCCTCTTGCACATGTTGTTCTATGTTGCCTGCTGCAGCCCTTCTCATTTTGTAGGTTTGTTTGTTAAAATTTCCCCGCTTGTATACACCGGTGGTGTAGAGTGTGGGAAAAAACAGAGGGGAAGGTGTTTGCTTAGTTTATAGTTGTGTTCTGGGCTGGGCTGGTCTGCTGCCTGTGTAATTGGCTGATTCTGATACATTTCACCTGCCAGCTAAGCTAGTTCTCCTTGATTACCTTCCTACTGCTGTTTTCCCTTCCCATTGCCTTTCTGTTTAAGCCCATGTGAGCACTGCGCAAACAAAGTGCTCAAATGTGCACAGTGCTGCTATTTCCTGGCTTAACTTCTTTTTTCTTCCTGTAAAACCCGGTGTGCAGCGCGCACACCCACTTAGGCTTTGTAAAGAGTGCTAGGCAGGTTTAGACACACCCCCTAGCTTAACTGTGCTAGGCTTGGAGCAACCCCAAGCCACAGGGCTCCAATCCGCTTACCTGACACACACCCCCATGATGTCACCTACCTCCTAGGCTTGCACCAAGCTATTCATACTCTTACACTGTTGGGACCTGACTCACATGCTGGGGAGAACTGGGATTCACTATCCTTCCCCTCATTTGCATAGGATTGCCTGCTAATACATAGTTACATGTCTCACACTGAACCTCCCTCCCTTAGCAACCACTACTCACTGGCCATGTTGTCTTCTGCCTGCCATTGACTTGCATGGCAGAATACTGATTTTAGTTAGAATGCTTAAATTAGGTTCATTTTATTTTACCCCCGATCCTATTTGCATACAGCTGCCCTACGCTTAAACAGCCGAGATCGGCTAAAAAAATAAAAGTTGATTTTTTTATTTTTTGCATTGTTTGCAATGCCAATGGCCTTATACTTGGCCATTGGCATGCTTACGACATGATATGCAGCCTTTATTTGGAGCTGTCATATCTCCGTTTTGGATTTTGCAGAAATGTACTCAGTTACTAACTGAGTACATTTCTGCTGATTGCACTAGTCCTGCATGGATGGTCGCAAGCTTCCTGGATCTCAAAATCAACTCATTTGCATGCATTTCTCCTGAAAATGGTGTGATTTGCATAGAAGGGCTTCGTCCATGCAGGATTAGTGCAGGAGCTCTCGTGCATGCTGTTCCCAGATCGCACGGCAGACATATTGCCTGCTGTAGCTCCTGCACCGATCTTGCACTCCATACAAGCTTTGGACAATCCAGGGGAATGTTTTAACAATCTTAATTTAAGCACAAAGTCATTTAATGCTCTTTCCTTATGTGCAGCAAGTCTGAGAATCCATTTTGTCTCTAACGTCTTTGTCTGAACTTGAACATCTCCCCTTCTATCTCTGATGAGTAACTTCCCAGTAACCATGGATTTAAAACTGTGTCCTGCCCTTTCTTTAACAACATGTTTGCTAAAGCATTCTTCATGTCTTGCCTATTAATATTGTAAAGGTGTTCCCTGATTCAGTCTGTTAGGTTTTCCCACATAGTAACACCTACAGGTTTGACAGATAGCAAGATGTACTTAATTTGCTACAATTTGCAAATACGTTAAACACAAAAACCTTATGGGAAATTGGATGTACAAATAAACCATCAGTATTAATATATCTACAAACATTACATCCATTACAGGGAAAAGTCCCTTTCTTCTTACTTATTTTGTTACTCAAATCATCCTTTATATTTAATGGTTTATAACAGAGCAGTTTCTTAAGTGAAGGGGCATTACTGAACACAAAACATGGTTAAGTATCAAGCACATTCCTGAACTTATTGTCAGACATCAGAATACCCCAGTGTTTTTTAACTATTTCACACACTGGAGCTACATCACTGGAATAAGTCAAACACATCCTAAGTCCATTCTTAGAGTTGACTCTGTAATTGTTAGATTCCATATTGTTGGTGTAAAAGAATGGTCTGGCTCTATCTTGTCTGCAAGCAACCACATCATTTTGCATTTGTAAAATATCAGAATCCAGTATCCTCTTTGTCTAAACTCTTCAGTTAATATATCAAAAGTCTCATACATTTCACTGTCTTTAGTATGAAGTCAGGCATTCCTAAAAAACTGACCCTTCATAGCATTTACTTTAACCCTCTTGGGGTGCATACTTTTTGCATGTAACTTGTTTTATTAATGTTGCATGATTTTTTTATAATTTTTTTTATTAAAACCATTGCCACACATAGAGATGGAAACATGCAGAAAATCTATAGAGTCATTCGAACAATTATGAGTAAACCTAAGAAAATCAGTTGTCATATGTAAATTTTAAAAAAACTAATCTAGCTGTTCAGTAGAGCCTGCCCAAATAAAAAATGCATCATCCATCATCGACAAAACATCCATAATATAAAATAAAATGACAAAAAGAGTTTCAGTCATTAAAAACATACTGCTTCTCGCATTGTGTTAGTAGTAAATTAGCGTAACTGTTGACACAGATGGTGCCCATAGCTACGCCTACATTCTGAATATAATAATCACCTGAAAAATAAAATACATTACTACAGAAAACAACATCTGATAAGGAACATATTAATTCTACCTTCTGTGCAGAATATGCAGAATGCTCATTTAGAAAGCATCTAATATATTCAATCCCCACTACATTTAGAATTACCATAAAAAGAGAAACAATATCTATAGTGACCAATAAAAGTCACCATGGGAAGTATTAGTAGACCACTCACCTAGTCTTTTCAGAAAGTGTTTGGTATCCTTCAAAACCGTCTCTACAGTATTTATCAAACACCTAGTTGTTTTTCAATAAAAATAGAGAGGGGCTCTGTGACCCAACCTCTCCCAGACACAGTTGGTCGCATAGGTGGTTTACTGAGGTTTTTATGTACTTTGGGGAGACCATAAATAGTGGATAAGAGGATGTTCTACTCTAAAGAAGTCAAATAACTCTTTATTTATATAGCAATTTCAATAAACAAGTCATGAGCAAAACTGTCTACTCTAGAAATCAGCTTATTAATATCAAACTTGGCACATTTAGTATATGTCAAGGAATCATTTAACATTAATAGCATACTTGATATATAGTCCCTAGTGTCCATAACAACAATTCCTCCCCCTTTGTCTGCAGGATGTATGTATAGATCTTCTCATGCAGTTAAGCCACAAAGTGCTTCATATTGTACTTTATTCAAGTTAAATGATGTATGCAAATGTCCCTTGTAAAAGTAGTCATAAATATCATCCTCACATAGCTTGCTAAAAGCTTCAAGTAGCAGGAGGTTCACTGGTATAAATTCACAAGATTTTCTCAAAGAACAAGCTGAAACAGTATTTCCTCCAAACATTAGTTTCAAAGAAATATTACAAACAAACAACCTAAAATCAAGTAGCACATCAACTAAGCTTGATTTCCTAGTAGGAACAAATGAAAGTCCAAGATTCAAGACTTCACATTCTAACTCATTTAGTGTAGCTGATGAAATATTAATGATCAAACCTTTTGCATTTTCTGTCGTACTGCTGGGGCAAGCTCTAATTGACCTGAAATTTGTTGCCTCTTTTGACCTTGTCTGTTCCTGCTTTTGGAACGACCTCTTACTTAGGCTCATAGGTTCATAGGTTCATAGGGTCATACTAGACTATCTGCCCTAGGACATTTATAAGCCTAGCCAGAGTGTGTTTGGCTTTCCCCACCCATTTTAAATTAATTTTGCTATGCCCTTTTTCGAGGTTAGTATACTGTGCCACTGTCTAACAGTGACACAGAAGTGATACCCGGGGTAAAGCTACGATCTCCCATCCACTCATCAAGATTCCTCTTGAAGAGAGTCAATGAGGGACTCTGCCTAACCTGGACTGAGATTTTATTCCAGAGTGAAGGGAGCCTCTGGGTTATGAATCTGTCCTTCCAGCATGGCCTATTTATTTCAGTGCTGAGGTTCAAGTCTCTCGAGCGCATAGCTCGATGGGATTTGGATTTTCTGAGGTGCAGCATGTCCATTAATTCCGGGTTGGACATGGCTTTATACGTCAGGCACAGATCGCCTCTGAGCAGGCGGTATACCACTGAGTAGAGCTGGAGTTTCTTTAACCAGGCTGCATATGGCATCTGTTTGAGCCCTTTGATCCTCTTGGTGAGGTACTTTTGGGGTCTTTCCAGTTGCTGCAGGTGTCTGGTAAGGTACATCCCAAAAGGGGCATTGTACTCAATTATGGGCCTGATGAGGGATGAGTAAAGAGGCATGATGACCTCCCCTGATCTAGATGTGAATCCCTTCATGATTAGGTGGGCTATATAAAATGTTTTTCTAACCACTTTGGCCACGTGGTTGTCAAATGAGAGATTGCTATCAACTTGGGTCCCCAGGTCCCTAATTACTTCTTCTGTACTTAATGGATTACCACCTATGTGGTAATTTGTGGGCACTTTGTTTTTGCCAAAGGGCATGACTATACACTTTTTGTGTTTAGCTTGAGGCCATGGCTCTGGCACCAGTTGTCTGTTTCTATGAGGCCCTTTTGGAGGATGCTTGTGTCGGCTGGAGAGTCGATTATGGCACCCAGTTTGCAGTCATCTGCGAACTTGGTCAGCCACAGTCCTTCTGTGTTGGCCTGTACCTCCGAGAAATATATACCGAACAAGAGAGGTCCCAGGACTGAGCCTTGTGGGATGCCACTTGTAACTGGTTTGGAGTCTGACATGGCTCCAGCAATTCTAACCATGTGGGTTCTGTCCTTGAGCCAGTTTGCAACCCATCAAGTGACATAGGGGTTTATATTTAAGCTGGTGAGCTTATCTATAATGCCCGAGTGGGGTATTGTATCGAAGGCTTTTACGAGGTCCATGTAGGCTGCGTGGACCACCTTCCCCTCGTCAATGGCCTTGGTGACTGTTTCAAAGAAATTGACCAGGTTTAAGAGGTAGGATCTGCCCTTAACAAAGCCGAACTGGGTAGCATCCAGTGTCTGTAGATCCCCAATATCTTTATTTATGAGGTCCATGATGATCCTTTCCATAGCTTTGCAGACCAAGCTAGTCAGGCTTATGGGGCGATAGTTTCCAGGATCCGTTGAGGCACCACTTTTGTGGAGATGGACCACTGTTGCTGTACGCCACTCTTTGGGTATATATCCTGTAGTAAGGCTGAGACTGAACAGTAGTTTTATGTTTGGGTTTAGCTCTTCTTGGAGTTCATGTAGGACGCAGCCCGGGACACCGTCTGGTCCCATTGATGCTGTGTTTTTTGCTTTGGAGAGGGCGGCTCTTAACTGAGCATCTGAGATGTCAGGGGGGCAGCACTCTGCTGGGATAGATATTTGCCATTTTGGTGGGGAGGAGGGGGAGTTTGCGCTGAACCTGTCAGCTAGGATGTTGGCAATGTCTGTGGGTTCGGTGTATTTTTTGTCATTTTGGACTAATTCTGAGCATATCTGGGAATTCCCACCCAGGTTCCTAACATAACTAAAGAAAGCCTTGATTATCCTTAGTGTCCTGTGCAATTTTTCTCTCAAAGCTGGCCTTAGACGATTTTATGAGTGCCCGTAGTTTTTTGCTAATACTGATCAGAGATGCCTTCCCTTTTTGGGATTTTGCTCTATCATGTAGTAGCTTCCTCCTTCTGTTGTATAGTTTGTTTATGGCTGGGGTCCACCAGACAGGACATCTGCCTTTGGAGGATTGGGTCTTGGTTTTATTTGGGATTGCATGATCCATGCATTCCTGAAGGTGTTCATAGAATGCGTTTATAAAGGATTCTGCAGTCTGGACCGTATTTTCCACCTGCTTTAACAAGTTCACTGGTTCGGGCAAATGCAGCTTTAAAAAAGGCTGCATCATAGTAGATTGTACCTTATTGGAGGCATCCAGAACTCCAGTAGCCATATTTAATGATTCAGAAGGACACAAAGTTCTCTGTGCTGAAATATCGGCACTAACCCACCCATTAGCCTCAGGAGTGGGACAGTCCAACCACCTCTCATCGGTTATCATTACCTGTTATTGCCAAAGCTTCCTATCATACTAGTGCCTTATGCTGTCATATTAATATTTGCTTCATATTGTGAAACACATTATCACAGGTACATTATCAGGGGAATGAGAGACATGCAGGATCACCTATAGACATAACAGATATAGTTCCCCAACATGTTCATAGGCTGCAGCAATGTGTATCAAACCTGTGTTGTATGAAATGAATGTTGCTGTTTTTCTATACAGGGGACATCTGTCCAACACTGTATGTCACTTGAGTATCGCCATAATGTGTTGCATATGTCATCATCTGACTATGCCAGCACCTACATATATGACTGCATTTGTTTTGTCTGTACTTTCCCACTGCAGGATCTGTATTATGATAGACAAACTCAACACATCAGGAGGGTGTAACTGGTATGCTATTACCTGTCGTTCATACATGTCATTGCTGACTAGATCAAGGGAAGTCATAGTCTCCCTATACTCATCACTCATCAGACCAATGATCGAGTACAATGCCCCATTCGGAATGTATCTGACCCGACACTTGCAGCAGCTGGAGAGGCCACAAAAGTTCCTCACCAAAAGGATAAAGGGTCTCAAAAATCTGTCTTATGCTGCACGACTGAAAGAACTCCAGTTATATTCAGTTGCGTACCGCTTGCTCAGAGGTGACCTATGCCTGACATACAAGGCCATGTCAAACCCAGATTTGATGAATATGCTTCATCTCAAAAAATCTAGATCCCTCAGAGCCACAAGGGCGGGTTACTTAAACCTCGACATGGTTATTAATAGGATGTGCTGGAGGGATAGATTCATCACCCAAAGACTCCCTATGCTGTGGAACAAAATCCCAGTTTATGTGAGGCAGAGCACCTCGCTGGCCTTGTTCAAGAGGAATCTTGACCAAAGGATGGGAGATCGCAGATACACCCCAGGGGTTACCTCAGTGTCACTGCTCGACAGAGGCACAGCTAAATAATGGGCATAGTTTCTCCAAACTAAGGGGTGGCGTAAGCCACAAAACTATGGGCTAGGCTTATAAATGCCCTTGGGCAGATAGCCTAGTATGAACCTATGAACCTATGAACCTATGTTACTCCTGTTGTTGTTCTCCATTAATACTGTGTCCTTCTACCCCTACATAGGACAGCCACCATCAGCATCACAGCTCTAAACAACTGGTGTGTGTATGTATTGCCTACTGTATGTTTCACCTCTGTTGGACTGGTACATGCTAGCAAGGGTATGAATAAGAATGCTGTGTTTATGCCTTTGTTTCCCTACAACAGTTACATGTCATCCTTCACCTCTGGCACTGGCTTCCCACGAAGACATGTCAAGTTGTTTTATGCTTGTATTCCTTACATATGTCATTCATGTTGCATATGTGACATAATTGTCAACTCCTTATTATCTTTCATGGGCCATACATGGACAAGATTTCCTGGTAAGTCATTATTATTTACAACATTGTAGTGAGATATATGTGGCATATGTCATTAATGATGTATAGCATGTGATGTAAGCATGTTTTCCTGACTTGTGTCATCTGCCTCTTCTTTAAGCACGTCCACTGCCTTTATTCTCAATTAGCCCATCCACTGATCCCAGTGTGTGATCTGATGTGTCTCAATATGGTAGCATGGCCCCTGGCACACAAGACATAGATTTGGTGATACATTCTGCCCAAGATGGTGACAGTCATGTGGATGACGCTGCATCCTCAGATGTGGAGGAAAACTTGCCCAGCCATTCTGACAATGAGGGGACATCAGATGGTAGACAGGATGAATGAGTCTGCTGATGATGTTGACACTTCTCCACAACACATTGATAATGCCCAGCACAGTATAAGTAAGAGTGTAGCTGGAGTGCATGGGCAGAGGGTGTCTGCCTACTATGACAGGCAAATGAACGTTCACAGTAAAGACATGGATCTGGCATCCATGCACTTGCCCATGCCAAAGATTATGTTGCATACCAGCTGAGTGTGCTGCATGAAGGATAGGTGCACAGACAGGCTGATGTCATGACGGTATTGTCTGCACAGAATGAAAGTAAGTTATCTGTGGCGCTGTCCATTGAGTCCCTGACTACTGCAGTACTACATCAGTACTAGAGCAGTGCCATAGTATAAGCAGGGATGTGCATACCCTGACTATGCTTAGCTGAGTGCCACATGGGAGAGGTAGGCCCCCTCTCAGCAGACCAACCCTTGCCCAATGGGCATCAATGTCTGTGCTGCAATAAGCTCACACTTCTGCTGCTGGCCATTCCAATGTGGGCCCAGCAGTTCTGACTAGACAGTCAGTTTGCAATCATGCTCCTTCCCACAATGTGTCTCCATATGCTGGTATCACCCCATCAGTCTCCGCTGTGAAGCAACCTAAGTTTTCATATGTTGTAGGGGCAAAGCAGTGAAAGCCATCAGTGTAGGAACAGCTAACAAATCCAGGCACATGGCAGGTCTTCTTGAACACAATTTATGTGACAAGAAGACCTGCGATGTGCCTGGATTTGTTACTGCTTTTAATAGTTTGTATTTTCGCGTTTTTGGTTTTCGTATCAGCGTAGGAACCCTAGACTGTGTTAGAGTAACACTGACAGTTGATCCACCATGTCCTATAGAGTCAGTCTCACTCCATGGCAATGATGATTGCTGTGGAGACCACTAGCTATGTCATCTGTCTGTGGTTGTTATGAAGTCTGATGCCACAAGAGTTAGACATTTTTTACTAACCATAAGTGACTGCATTTAGTACATTAAACTTTACCCATACTTTATATTGATATATATTGCTTACAATATTGACAACAGTTCTGCATTATATCCTGAGCTGATTTCCTGGTTGCATCTTTTGAAAGTAGACAGATAGGAATGTGCATCACAGACATATGTCCCTTGTTGTCTGCCATAACACATACACCATTATGAGTCTGTATGCATATCTTTGTCACTTGTGGCTTGAGTTGATGATCCTTGCTGCAATAAATTTGTATATGTTTATTCTTTTATATGTTAGAATTATGTTGTTATGTCTGATGCTCAGTGTGCACATCTACTGGGTAATGGCCATTAAATGCAAGCCATGATGCTGTGGTGGGGTAACACCTGAACATCAGTGTTTAATCTGTGTACGTCTGCATGTGTGACTTGTCATTACTCAAATGCGTGTGTCAGACACTGCCACGTTGCCTGGGCCTGGACTTGTGTTTGCACCCTTCATTGCTAACTTCTGTGTCCTCTGCCCCCTGTGTCCTCCTACTCCTACTCCAACTCTGATACCTGTGCAATGTCATCTTCAGACATCTATACTTCTTGTAGTTCACCGACACCTACAACTGGAAAACTGCCATGTGCTGTTGTTAGCATATTGTGTAGCATGGAGCACACAACAATTATCTGTGCTGTCTTTTCAGGTGTGCATGCTCAATGGTATTTCATACTGTTGCATGCCCTGTAGTGTAGGCCTCCTCTGTAGGGTCTGACAGTTCTCGGTAGGAGCTCATAAGCCACAGCTTGAGTGGATAACCCCAGTCACCTATTGTGGGAGTGAACACATATGTTGTCATCATGGATAATGTTGACAGGGATGACCTTAGCTTACATCCTAGCTGTGTTCTTGTACTTATCCAGTAGTAGACTCTCAGGCATTTCACCTTGTAGAATGCAGTCCTCAGACCATTTTCCCTCTATATAGCAGCATCATGTATACTTGCAGTGTGTGTTGCCTTAATGTTTGTTACGCTGCCATCTGTTGCACACATAACCTAGCACTTCAGGGGTCACCTCCCCTTTCTATTGTTGAACCTGTCTGCTTCTGGATGCATGGGGGTCTTAATAGGGATGTGGGTGCAGTCTATTGCACTAAGTACATGTGGGAAGTTTGCAAGATTATACATCTGCTGGATAACAGTTCTCTACTCCATGGAGGTAGATGGAAACTGTAGGTATTCATACACCTTGTTGCACATTGCTGCCAGGAATTTTGACAGGATACTACTGGCAGCTGTCCGCAACACTCCTACAGCACCCCATATGTCTTTAGAATGTCCCAGATGCCAGTACAGCTAGGCTCAGACACACTTTTGTTTTAAGAATGATGGGGTTGCCTCATAGTGTCTGCATAGACATGCGTGGAGCACACATGTTGCACACAGCCTACACCAGCTATCTGTCTATGTATTACCTGTCAGTGTATGATATGCTATTGGAGGATGTATTTTCCATACAGATTATAAAAGCATTTAATGTCTACACTTACCTACACACAAAAATGCTGGAGCAGAGAGACACAGTCTCTAAAATGTTCAGAGAAACTCAGATGTACACACTCAGACACATACAGAAATCACTGCTGTCAGCCATATAGGTTAGGTTCATAAGTAAAGTATTAGGCAATCTGCAGTTGCAGGACATTTTAAGCCTAGCCTTTTTTCCTTCAAAGCTGAGAAGCAAATGATGTATCTTGTGTTTGTGAGGTAAACACCTTAACTATTACGTCAACCATCATTACAATGCAAAGTATTGCAGCTCCCTCCTATGCTAACACTCACACACACACACACACACACACACACACACACACACACACACACACACACACACACACACACACACACACATTCCCTCTCTCTTTCAAACACCCAGACATGCACAATTGTATGCGCAGTTTAAATATCTGTTTGTGATCAAATGATTAATTTAATACATTAGTAATAGTCACCATAACATATTATATTTCATTTCTGTCAGACATATTCCAACATTACAAGACACACACACACACACACACACACACACACACACACACACACACACACACACACACACACACACACACACACACACACACACACACACACACACACACACACACACACACACACACACACACACACACACACACACACCAAACAGTGTTTGCCTCTATACCATGAAGACATACACAAACGTATGCAAAGCTCAGATATCAGCTTGTGATGAAATTAATAATTTAATAAATAAATAACATCCATGATATGATATTACAATTTATTCTACAGGTGACTGCAGCACTGGTGAATGAGTGGCTTCCGTGCGAAAATGTAATATCATAGTACAATTCACCACAATTTGATTTTTTTGTGTGAGCCTGTGGGGCATTTTTCAGAAATGTTCCCCTTTTCCTCAATAGTGGTGCCACCATGGACCTGATATATATATTTTAGGAGGGTGTGGATGATGGATAGCCCCACATGGGGGTGCAGAGATATTGACCCCAGGAAAAAAGTTTTTTTTGTGATTTTCATTTTAGAGTTTTCACTCACCAGTTTTCAGTATTTATCTTTTGGAAACTGGTGAATCAAAAGAGAGTGCTGCTGTTGTTAAAGCCATATTATAGCTTGCTGCAGTCAGAAATAGTCCAACTATGCACATACAAATGAACACACACACACACACACACACACACACACACACACACACACACACACACACACACACACACACACACAGGTCCTTTTAACTGTTGATGGAGTTACTTGCTTTATGTGTGTTTTTTCGGATCTATATTACAAGACTGAATGTTTAGGTGATCAAATATCTAAACATCAAACTTGTAATATCGAAAGCAAAAATATGGCAAAGGGCCACCGGATTTTGCCATTTTGTCTACTGTAGAGCAATCTCAGAGATGGTATATTTAGTTAGGGGGGTAATTCGTTTGGGTGTAAAGTTATTTTTTTATTTTCATGGCCAACGGACGTCTTTCTCTGCGCCGTTTGCCATTTTGAGGTTCAGTATTACAAATGTTGATGTTTAGGCATTCGATCACTTAAACATTCGATCTTGTAATATAGACCCATTTTTTTCTACTTGTTAAACGTATCTTTTAGAGCTGCAATTAGCAAGGAAAATGAAATAGCAGGCACTTGTAACCGCTGGTGTTGTTGCTGCTACTGTTACTTGCATTAGTTCTGTTGATTTTATCTCATTAGTTATTTATTTATTTATTCCTGCTTGCTAAAAGCAGCTTCATTGTTAGCGAGGGAAAAGGAACTGGCAGCTCCAGTAAAGGATTTCAGTCTCAGTGCTCAGATTTTGTTCTAGAATACATGCTCCTCTTTTTTTACTGGGATCCCCCTGTACAGCAAGCAGTTCACCTACTTTGTAAATCAAGTATCCAAAGAGAATCACTAATTTTCCAAGCCTATTTTCTAACCTAATGGAACACATGTTTTAATCAAATGCAAATTAATACACAAAAGCTTGAAAGTAGTTGATCAAACTGATGTTACAGAAGGGACGGTAGAACATCCACCTACAAGTGTTCTGCGAATGGGATATCTGCTAACCCCCACCCCTATATAAATGGACACAAAACTTGGGTTCCAGCAAAAATAAATATTTTCATTGAGCAGACTTTGACAAAATCAAAATTTGACCAGTCACTTTCCATCATGTATACCTCAAAAGTCCACCTATAATCTAACGTTTAGCTTTTGTGAAAATAGTTAACTTCAGCATTGATAATGAATATTTTTAAACTAATCTTGTTATGTTAAACCGAGCACATTCATGGAAAATATGTCCTCATTTAAGAAATAATAAATAAAGGATATTACTTTATTTAAATTTTAACATGGAAAATAGGAATTTAGAAGAATAACTGGTATACACCTTTTGCAACAGCATTTTAAACATGCAATTTGTTCATGTTACTGGAATAAACATAACTTAAAAGTTAATCTTCTCATCTACTGTCATATTAATGTTTGTTAAGAAAGAAAAGACCATTTGGAAAAGCCTTTTTTAGCATTTTATATAACCATTAAACTATATTTTCCTCATAAAACTGGGAGACAGATGATAAATGGAAAGTAGCATGTAATACTTAGAACATATTTTCAGTATTATTTTCACAGCAGACAGAGGGTAGAAAATTGTGCCAGTGTTTGCTGAGAACACCTGCATCCTTGATGAAGTACCAATGTTACATCTCAGAAGCTATTTTCATAATGGTTATATGTTACAGTGGTCAGTATGATTTTTGCAGGACTCTGGGAATGAATGCACTGTTTGATCTGATACCATAACTTTAAAGGAGCTTGATTTTTTTGTTGTTATTTTGTGTTATGTGGACTGAATACTATATTCTTTCACATACATTCCTATGATGATCCTGTGGTCAAGCAGGAGCCCATTAGTAGGTGAATATTTTTGTTAAATACAGAGGTGTTTCTACTTAAATCTTGTGTGAATAAATAACTATTGGCACAACATCACTTCTGCCTTATTCTATTCTTTTTCATGTACAAAGAATCTGTTTTTCCAATGGTGCTGTCAGGTACAACATTTTTCTTGTTGTTGCAGTGATGTGTTCCTGGCTGTAAATCATGTATATTGATAGTATGTATGTGAAGATGAATTGGCTGGAATTGTTTTTGGCAATTATGAAGTCTTCATTAGTTTTAATTCTTTTCAATTTCTGAGCAGGGACTTTCCACAATTATTTCTCCTCCCACTGTCTTTCCAAATGCTCTAGGCATAAAATCCAAGCCAAAGGAATTTAATAAATTGCTTAGTTTTAATATGTGCAACATTTGCAGTCATGACTTTGAAAGCTGATGACTGTACATAAATACGTAATTTCAGGTTTGGGTTAGTACCGTTTGGTAATTTCACCTTTTTAGTAGAAATGTGTATATAATTGAAGATTAATATAGAGGAAACTTCTCTGAATTAAGGATGGAATAGGTGATGTTATCAAACACTTGAGGCAGGATTTCTCCATAACAAATAACCTACTGCAGGCTTTGAACTAATTCATGATACTGAGGGTCAGAAAGTAAAATCAGCCATAGTACCGTGCTGGAGCTATACAGTGACATTAACGATAACAACATGTTTTATATATATGCATATATATATATATATATATATATATATATATATGTGTGTGTGTGTGTGTGTGTGTGTGTGTGTGTGTGTGTGTATAATTGTGACAAGACTGTTAGTGGAAGTAATCTGAAAAGAAGCAGAACCAAAACTTGTATTTTTTCTGTTGATAGTTGGGGTTGAATATGGAGGGCATGGAATGCCTACAGGTGAATTACAAGGACATGTAGACAGGACGCATACAGTTCAGTACCCAGAAGAAAATGTACTCAGACATTTGAAATGGTAACAAATGTCTCATTTATGGTTTCGCAGGTCAGTACTAGGCCAGATGCCCTTGCATGCCACTTTAAGCCTAGCCAATTTCCCTTTGTGTACTCAAAATAAACTAGCCTATTTGGCTATAGAATGGCCTTACCCAGCCCATGGTTGATAATTATATATTAGTTCTAATGAGAATAACTGGGATCATAACATACATAATTTGAGGGGACCCATACATGGGATAAAGCATTTAGGAGCTGCCTCTGTACAGTCCTAAGATAAAAATTTTGTTTCCTATCTATAGGTCTATTTTGCATTTGAAAACTGACAAGATGAACTTTGTTTTATGTGGATAAGGAGCCTGTTCCACAGCAGCAGTATTCTCTATATCCTTAGACTGAGTATTTCTGATGCCATTTGATTAACTGATGTGCAGTAAATCCATCAGTAATGGGTCATATGATGCCTTGTATGCCAGACGCAGGTCACCTCTTAGCAGTCTGTAGGATGCCAAGTATAGTGACAGGGCTTTGAGATGGTTCATATAGGGCATGTTGCTTAGGTGTCTTTGGGAGCATTCCAGTTGTCGTATGTGCCAAAGTGAGCATTAGGCCTAATGAGTGCTGAGTTAAAGGGGACAATGACATCCCTAAATCTAGATACAATACGTTTGTTTATAAGTTGTACAGTATAGAAGTACTTTCTTACAACAATAGGCACATGTTGCTCAAAAGTTAGCTTATTGTCTACATCAGTTCCAAAATCCCAATTATCTGGTTCAACTGTTAGGAATGTATTGTCAATATGGTTTATTTAATGGAGTAGATGACTTCTAAAGGATACAATAATGTATTTTTTTGTCATTTAGTTTCAGTTTATGATTCTGGTACCGGTTATTTATCTGAGACAAACCAATAACTAAGTCTTTTGGGGATTTAATGACTGCTGCTAGTTTGCAGTCATTTGCAAACTTAGTCAGCCAGAGACCTTTGGTATTGGCTTTTACTGTAGAAAAGTAGATCTCAAACAGGAGAAGTTCCAGCATAAAACCCTGGAGAAAGCCACTGGTGACTGGTCTCTTGGTCTCTTTGTGGAGGTAACATCCCCTATTTTAATCTAGGTCCTATCTGTGAGCCAGTTGGCAATCCAATGGGTGACACAGGGGTTTACTCCCTGTTCATTTAGCTTTTCTACTATGCCTAAGCGGGGAATTATATCAAAAGCTCTGGCCAGGTCGAGGTAGCAGTGTGTACCATTTTACCTTCATCCATTGTTTTGGTGACATTTCAAAAAAGTCCACCAGGATGATTAAGCATGACCTGCCCTTGATGAATCCAAACTGAGACAGGACCAGTAATTGGAGGTTCCCTATGTCCTGATTAATTAGATCCACAATAAGTCTTTCCATGGCTTTGCATATAAGGCTTGTCAGACGTTTGGGTCTGTAATTACTTGGGTCTGTGGAAGGTCCACCCTTATGCAGAGGAATGACTGTAGGTGTTTTCCATTTGGTGCAAACCTGTATGGAGGCTGAGATAGAACAGTGTTGTTAGGGGTGTGGCCAAATTATGCTTCATACTGTTTAAGATATAATAATTTATAACAGCTTTCATGCTATATAAATAGCTTTCATTTTTATATATATTAATATATATATATATATATATATATATATATATATATATATATATATATATATATATATATATGTGTGTGTGTGTGTGTGTGTGTGTGTAGATAAATCTAGATATAGGTGTGTGTGTGTGTGTGTGTGTGTGTGTGTGTGTGTGTGTGTGTGTGTGGGTATGTGTGTGTGCGTGTGTGTGTGTGTGTGTGTGTGTGTGTGTGTGTGTGTGTGTGTGTGTGTGTGTGTGTGTGTGTGTGTGTGTGTGTGTGTGTGTGTGTGTGTGTGTGTGTGTGTGCTGATAGCTATTAAGCAGCTAAGTTCTTCAGTCATCCCAATCATTCTTCATTCAGCAGTTTGCTACTAGCATTAGCCCTGTTGGCAGCACAAACGCTGTTTCTAGCAATGCATTCAGAATCCATCTTTTAAACTGAGTACAGTAAATGTTATAAAAAAAGTTTGCTTTCACTATATCCCACTAATGTCTTAACCTGAATACATTAAACATGGGGTTAACTACTCAAATGCAAAAGTCAGATATGCTGCACTATGGCTATCTTAAGCCATTCTGTTATACTACTAAATGATGCAAACAAGTGAGGCCTGTCAGCCAAGCAAATTAGAAGCAATAACATTAAAGGGAGAACAAAAAAGAGCAATAATCACTTTAAGCTTACAGTCAGGCTACATTTGTTGAATTGACATCTCAGCCTTTTTTTCTTCTAGCTACCTGTTGAGTGCTTTCCAACATAAATTGTTATTTTTTCTGTAGTTACATGAAGACAAGACATTTAGTGCAGGAATCAGTATAAATTATACATTTTGCATGCCCTCATAACATGAAGCGAAATCACTGGTGTGTATTCAGCCTAATTTTAAATTTCATTTTATCAACCATACCTTTTAAATTATCTTGCGTTTTTTTCCATTCACCTACCAGTCATTGTGAGAACCAATTCCCAGTTATGTTGTTGCTACAGAAACTCTTTCTTAATCCATAATGCTTTACTGTAGATATTTTTGCAAACCAACACATTCTAGCAGAAATTGCTCTTGAAAATGTTTATGCACCATTATAAGATGAGAATAAATATAGATGTTTTAATTTCATACTCTCTTGATGTTTTATTTTTTGGTATAACATTTCTGGGCAAATACAAAAACAAGTTCCGTTGTTTGTATATGTGTTTTACAGCATGGATGCTACATTAATGCCTATATTCCAATTTTGATCTAACAAGACTTATAAATATTTCCTTCATCACATGTTCCCTACTCTTAAAAAAGCTAAGTACACATCCTACAGTCCTGTTGGACAGTAAACAAACCTTCTAAATATGACCTTTAAAGCTGAGTTTCTTACCCTCAAGTACTGCCAAATCCTGTCTAGTTCTATGTTATTCATAGTGTTATAGTTGAAATATTTATTTGACCAAAAGGACAAACACTTCCCTTGGGATACGGCAAGTCTGACCACAAGATAGACGTCTTAACTTAGATGGTCTCCACAACATAATAAGTCTTTTCAGTTAGTGACAGCTTTCTCTTTACTGATTTCACCTTGTGGTTGCCGTAGTACAGAGTGTAGCCTTTCTGGATAAGACACATGCTAATGAGGTAGTCAGGGGAGTTGCTAATGTTAAAATATACCTGACCTGTATGTAAAAGTAAAGCAATTAAAACATAAAAAACATTTTCACTGCTTGTTTCTTACTTTATCCATAATCAACTGCTTCCCATTTCTTAATTTTTGTAATGTTTTGTTTAATCTCTTCCCATATATCCTTAGTTGCCATAACAGAAGCCTTTCTAGTCCATATACCTAATGCGTCATCTTATCACATCCCCATAAATATGGGTATTTCTGAACCAATGTATATGTAGGCACATGGCTCACTCTTGTAACCTGTAACCTTTGTTTTATCTTCATTTATGTTATATCCTGAAAAGACTTAAAACCATCACAAAATATTCCACAACATGGAAATATCCTTTACTGGGTTTATCAAGTATAAAATATCATCCGCAAATAAAGGTAATGTTTCTTAAATCACCATACAATTTACATCCTTGAATTTGTGAGGGCCTTATTTTCTTTGCCAATGGCTCGAAATATAAAGCAAATAAGAAAGGTGAAAGAAGACACGCCTGTATGACTCCCAGGTATGTAACAAAGTCCAGAAGGTTTAGGATGTTTGTTGAAAGTGTCTGCATTTGGTATTTTTATACCCCAAGCAGACCAGAGAATTTTTCTTCAAGTAGATAAAAATGAAATATCATGAGAATGAGAACGGTAACTGGAAACGTGTTTGTGGAAATGTACCAAGTTGGCCGAGTTTAAAAATTCTCTTCAGAGTACTTTATCAGAAATGTTGGGGGAGCAAATGATTTTAACTAAGGAAATGTTTATTTTGAGCTAATGCACAAGATCGGAATTGACTAGGCATAGTAACGCCTAATGAAGTTTAAATTGCTGGCTGCCAAAGAATCAATTTCTAGAAAATGGCAATCAAAATCTAAGCCAAATGAAAACTGAAGTACTGAATTGTGTAAATTAGATAAAAGAACTGGATGTGGCACCGTTAGAAAAGGAAAGGGTCAGGTTACAGAGAAATAAATTAAATTTGTGGAGCAATGCAGAACAACGCTAAGGAGGAGAAGGAGTGAGGTTTAATGGAAGGTAGAAATGGAACAATTTATTTCATTTTGAAATGAATAATAACTGTTAAGATGAAGATATATGCATAAAAAAATACTTTCTCTATTAATGTTTGTCTACCTATGTCATTGTTTAAAATGTGATTTAATAAAGATTTAAAAAAAATTGTATGTGCACAAATGTGGTTTCTTTCTTTTTTATTTTACCATTATTGGTAGCTACCAGGCTGTATAGCTTAGGGAATAAAATATATTTTTTTGATTGTTGGAGGTGTTTTGCATAAAAAAGAATTAGTAAAGTCCTGATCAGTTTCTGTTGGACTCCTGGTATATGAAAGGGGGTGTGAGTGCTGTCCGAAGGAAAGGAGACTCTACTTGTGTGTTTGGAACATGGATCTTAAGTACCTCTGTGCCAGTCTGTGTGAACAATACTGTCATTGTGTGGTACTTTGTTATTCTGTTTATGTGTGATGTAATGTTTTTTTTTTTTTTTTTTTGGGAGGGGTGGCAGTTTTTTGCACTTATCTAGAGCCTCAGTGCATTGCATTTTGTGACCTTTAGGGACTATAAGAACTGAGTAACTGAGATGAGAATAGTCTCAATTCAATGAGGTTACACTTTATCAGGGTCACTTTTATGAGGGGAAGTGATATGTGTCATAGCAAAGAAAATCCCCGATGTTTCTGCAGGGCCTCTGGTATTTAAATGGGCTTTTATTCTTGCATGCAGGGAATGAGAGGCTTTTTAAGTTTTGGAATGAGCTATAGTAAGGAAGTATCTCCAGTACAAGTGTTGGGGGAGGAGCTTTGTCAGCCTTCAGTAAGAATGTTAGGGGAGGAGCTTTGCCAGCTGATTCAGTGTCACTGTGTCAAGTTTTGTTGCTCTAATAATGCCCAAGATATTGTTAACTACTACTTGTACTTCTAGAGTAATTGAAGAAATATTTGCTGATAGTGACTTTGCTGAACTACTGTCTACTGAGTAACTGATTCATTCACATGACCCCAACAGTGCACATCAGGAAGAGTACACACAAACATGTTCCCAGCATCATGTTGTGGTAGGGGGGCACACATGACGCTACACAGGCTTCCATATCCTTCTATATACAGGGAAGAAATAAACATTTGTGCAGACCCTGACCCTGTCAAAAACATAGTTGGTAAAGGAGACAAGGGATTCCCAGGTATGAAAAGTTCTGTTACACACACTGTTTGATCAAGTATCAATGAAGAGGTCACTCAAAGCATTAAATGGTGTGAGTCTGATGACCAGGCAGACTCCTTTTAGTTCACAGGCAGCCTTAGCCTTAATTGCATACTATCATAGCCACCAACAAAACTTGAGTGTTTCCAAAAAGTTTTTTTCTGAGAGTGACTCAGATGGAAGTCAAGAACTTCTTTCACTTACCAGTACTGAAGCAAATAGGTGTGCAAACCAGATAATCATCAGCACACCCTGGGAACGTCAGAAACTCCTCTCCCTCAAAACCGTATGTACTCTAGGCCTTTTATAACTGGGTTAATAGGGAAACCACACCTGTATGACTACTGCTCTGCTCTACTATTCTTAATGCCAAGCTTCTGTTGCCTCATAAGCAAGAATCATTTATACACATGCACATTTGTTTTGTTCTTATTTTTCATTTCAGTAACCATGAAAATTCCACATATACATCCTCCAGGTAAAAAAAAAATGCATAAATCATTCAGTTTCATCAGAAAAAAATCTACTGTGTATACAACCAGGTAGAAATACCTATAAATGAGTCCATTCTCTTGAATAAAGGTTGTCCTTGATTTAAGCTATACTTACTAGTAAATATCATGAGCTTTGTGAAAGTTTCATGGAGGGCAGCAAAAGAGGTTATACGTCATATTCAGGAAGAACAACAGAAGTAAATATAACTCAGCAAGAAGTTTCTGTGCCTGTGAGTGGAACCAGTGGCCAGAGCAGTGATACAAAATGTGAGCATCCCCTGGCAAGGCTAACCACGGAAACTACTGTAATACATTTATTGGTGAACACTGTGTGCTATTTATGGACGGATTTTATTCTAGCCCCAGACTGGTGCCTTGTCTGCAGAGCCAGCAGACACAATTCTATGGAACAGTAAACCAGACCATATCAGGTATTCTATCACGGTTCTGGGAGGCACGTGCAAATGTATTTAACTGTAATAGTTTTGTGGCTTCAGAATTTCTCAATATGAGAGCAATAACATAGCATACTTGGTCCAAAGCAAAAGAAACTATGCAATGCCATGATGTGACACAGGGAATGATAGCAGGGTGAGGGTGAAGCAATGTACTGTAGTCACGTACAACAACAAAATGGAAGGGGTGGATGTGACTGATCCATTTCTCAAACACTCTGAATATGCCACAAGAGTAGAAAGTGATACAAGAAGCTGTTTTCACTTTTTTCATTTTCTTTCTTTTTCATCTTGTGGACATAGCTGTATTCTACTATTTTGTAACCTACTAAAAGAAATGAGAAAAAACAGAGCTATTATAAGTATAAAGTGATACTTATACACAGTTGTACAGTGATACTTATACGCAGTTATACAGTGATACTTATACAATGGTTATACAGTGATACTTATACGCAGTAATACAGTGATATTTTTATGCAGTTATACAGCGATACTTATACACTGTTATACAGTGATACTTATACACAGATACACAGTGATACTTATACACAGTTATACAGTGATCCTTATACACAGGTTATACAGTGATACTTATACACAGTTATACAGTGATCCTTATACACAGTTATACAGTGATACTTATACAACGGTTATACAGTGATACTTATACACAGGTTATACAGTGATACTTATGCACAGTTATACAGTGATACTTATACACAGTTATACAGTGATCCTTATACACAGGTTATACAGTGATACTTATGCACAGTTATACAGTGATACTTAAACACAGTTATACATTGATCCTTATACACAGGTTATACAGTGATACTTATACACAGTTATACAGTTATTCTTATACAACAGTTATACAGTGATACTTATACACAGTTATACAGTGATACTTATACACATTTATACAGTGATACTTATACACAGTTATACAGTTATTCTTATACAACAGTTATACAGTGATACTTATACACTGTTACACAGTGATACTTATACACAGTTATACAGTGATACCTGTACACAGTTATACAGTGATACTTATACACAGGTTATACAGTGATACTTATACACAGTTATACAGTGATACCTGTACACAGTTATACAGTGATACTTATACACAGGTTATACAGTGATACTTATACACAGTTATACAGTGATACTTATACACAGTTATACAGTGATCCATATACACAGGTTATACAATGATACTTATACACAGTTATACAGTGATACTTATACACAGTTATACAGTGATCCTTATACACAGGTTATACAGTGATACTTATACAACAGTTATACAGTGATACTTATACACAGGTTATACAGTGATACTTATGCACAGTTATACAGTGATACTTATACACAGTTATACAGTGATCCTTATACACAGGTTATACAGTGATACTTATACACAGTTATACAGTTATTCTTATACAACAGTTATACAGTGATACTTATACACTGTTACACAGTGATACTTATACACAGTTATACAGTGATACCTGTACACAGTTATACAGTGATACTTATACACAGGTTATACAGTGATACTTATACACAGTTATACAGTGATACTTATACACAGTTATACAGTTATTCTTATACAACAGTTATAAAGTGATACTTATACACAGTTACACAGTGATACTTATACACAGTTATACAGTGATACCTGTACACAGTTATACAGTGATACTTATACACAGTTATACAGTGATACGTATACACAGGTTATACAGTGATACGTATACACAGTTATACAGTGATACTTATACACAGTTATACAGTGATCCTTATACACAGGTTATACAGTGATACTTATACACAGTTATACAGTGATACCTGTACACAGTTATACAGTGATACTTATACTCAGGTTATACAGTGATACTTATACACAGTTATACAGTGATCCTTATACACAGGTTATACAGTGATACTTTTACACAGTTATACAGTGATACCTGTACACAGTTATACAGTGATACTTATACACAGGTTATACAGTGATACTTATACACAGTTATACAGTGATACTTATACACAGTAATACAGTGATATTTTTATGCAGTTATACAGCGATACTTATACACTGTTATACAGTGATACTTATACACAGATACACAGTGATACTTATGCACAGTTATACAGTAATACTTGTGCACAGTTATACAGTGATACTTATACACAGTTAAACAGTGATCCTTATACACAGGTTATACAGGGATACTTATACACAGTTATACAGTGATACCTGTACACAGTTATACAGTGATACTTATACACAGGTTATACAGTGATACTTATACACAGTTATACAGTGATACTTATACACAGTTATACAGTGATACCTGTACACAGTTATACAGTGATACTTATACACAGTTATACAGTGATACTCATACACAATTATACAGTGATCCTTATACACAGGTTATACAGTGATACTTATACACAGTTATACAGTGATCCTTATACACAGGTTATACAGTGATACTTATACACAGCTATACAGTGATACCTGTACACAGTTATACAGTGATACTTATACACAGGTTATACAGTGATACTTATACACAGTTATACAGTGATACTTATACGCAGTAATACAGTGATATTTTTATGCAGTTATACAGCGATACTTATACACTGTTATACAGTGATACTTATACACAGATACACAGTGATACTTATACACAGTTATACAGTAATACTTATGCACAGTTATACAGTGATACTCATACACAGTTATACAGTGATACTTATACAACGGTTATACAGTGATACTTATACACAGTTATACAGTGATACTTGTACACGGTTATACAGTGATACTTGTACACAGTTATACAGTGATACTTATACACAGTTATACAGTTATTCTTATACAACAGTTATACAGTGATACTTATACACTGTTACACAGTGATACTTATACACAGATACGCAATGATACTTATACGCAGTTATACAGTGATACTTATGCACAGTTATACAGTGATACCTATAAGTAGTTATACAGTGATACTTATGCACAGTATACAGTGATACTTCTGCACAGTATACAGTGATACTGATACACAGTTATACAGTGATACTTATACACAGATATACAGTGATACTTATACACAGTTATACAGTGATACTTATACAACGGTTATACAGTGATACTTATACACAGTTATACAGTGGTACTTGTACACAGTTATACAGTGATACTTATACACATTTATACAGTTATTCTTATACAACAGTTATACAGTGATACTTATACACTGTTACACAGTGATACTTATACACAGATACACAGTGATACTTATACACTGTTACACAGTGATACTTATACACAGATACACAGTGATACTTATACACAGTTATACAGTAATACTTATGCACAGTTATACAGTGATACTCATACACAGTTATGCAGTGATACTTATACAATGGTTATACAGTGATACTTATGCACAGTTATACAGTGATACTTGTACACAGTTATACAGTGATACTTATGCACAGTTATACAGTGATACTTATACACTGTTACACAGTGATACTTATACACAGATACACAGTGATACTTATACACAGGTTATACAGTGATACTTATACGCAGTAATACAGTGATATTTTTATGCAGTTATACAGCGATACTTATACACTGTTATACAGTGATACTTATACACAGTTATACAGTGATACTTATACACAGTTATACAGTAATACTTGTGCACAGTTATACAGTGATACTTATACACAGTTACACAGTGACACTTATACAACGGTTATACAGCGATACTTATACACAGTTATACAGTGATACTTATACACAGATACACAGTGATACTTATACGCAGTTATACAGTAATACTTATGCACAGTTATACAGTGATACTTATGCACAGTTATGCATTGACACTTGTACAATGGTTATACAGTGATACTTATACACAGTTATACAGTGATACTTGTACACAGTTATACAGTGATACTTGTGCACAGTTATACAGTGATACTTATGCACAGTTATACAGTGATACTTATACACAGTTATACAGTGATTCTTATACAACAGTTATACAGTGATACTTATACACTGTTACACAGTGATACTTATACACAGATACACAGTGATACTTATACGCAGTTATACACTGATACTTATGCACAGTTATACAGTGATACTTATAAGTAGTTATACAGTGATACTTATGCACAGTATACAGTGATACTTATGCACAGTATACAGTGATACTGATACACAGTTATACAGTGATACTTATACACAGATATACAGTGATACTTATACGCAGTTATATAGTGATACTTATGCACAGTTATACAGTGATACTTATACTCAGTTATACAGTGATACTTATACACAGTTATACAGTGATACTTATACACAGATAGTCAGTGATATTTATACGCAGTTATACAGTGATACTTATGCACAGTTATATAGTGATACTTATATGCAGTTATACAGTGATACTTATGCACAGTTATAAAGCGATACTTATGCACAGTTATATAACGATACTTATACACAGATATAAAGTGATACTTATACACAGGTTAAACAATGATACTTATACACTGTTACACAATGATACTTATACACAGATACATACTGATACTTATACGCAGTTATACAGTGAACCTTATACACAGGTTATACAGTGATACTTATACACAGTTACACAGTGATACTTACACAAAGTTATACAGTGATACTTACACAGAGTTATACAGTGATACTTATACACAGGTTATACAGTGATACTTATACACTGTTGCACAGTGATACTTATAACTAAAATTAACCGCACTCAAAAAAATTGAACGAAGAGAAGAAATTTTAACTAAGAAAAGAACTTCGTGACAATAAAAGCATTCAATAAAATAGTAAATAACACCAACAACTCTTGTAGAACTTTAGCGCTTTCGTCTTATTTATTATCAAGACTTCTTCAGAAAGACATGTTTCATAAGTATGAGCAACCATTTTCACTTCCTTTATATACATTAGTTCTAGCAGGCCATTTAAATTAACAACAGTTCCTTTCCAATAGAAAAGTGTGAACAAGCAGGGTGCTGTGTGCATTTTCATTAACATTACAATTGCAGTTACATAAGGCAAATTGGTCAGACAGTAATAGCCTTGTGGTGCCGTGTGCATACTTAAAGGGATAGTGTGCAAAAAGGGATCATGTGCAAAAAAGGGGAATGTGTGCAAAAAGGGACTGGGTGGAAAAAGGGATTGTGTGCAAAAAGGGACTGTGTGCAAAAAGGGATTGTGTGCAAAAAGGGATTGTGTGCAAAAAAAAAAAAAAAAAGGTTGGGGGGGGACCAGGAAAGATGACAGTCATATGCTGTGATGATTCTAATATAAACACGTAACTTATGAGTCTTTGCCTCCAAAGGTAAGTAAAGAAGGGAATGGAGGAAGGTGGAGGAGTCAGGTAGAGAGTCCTACTATGTTTTGGCATCGGTGTGTGTAGAGAAATGTGTGGGTATCCCCCCGGATGGGGGAGTGGGAGGAATGCGGTGTGGACTTGAGGGGGCTGTTAGGGGCCGCCCATGACAAGGAGCCTATGAATAACAGTGTCCCCCAGAAGACTGTCAGTGCAGATGGTACCACCCGTGGGCTGGTTTGGATGGTATCACCCCTTGAATGGCTGTGTGAAAATGTGAGACCGGGTGGTATAGTTGGTGGGGTCAGCGGGGGCTAGCCTGGTGATTGGGAGCATGTGTGTAGGGGGTATGGGGGAGTCAAAAGTCAGAGAGAGTGGGAGCATGTGTGCAGGGGGTATGGGGAGTCAAAAGGGAGAGAGGAAACACATTATATTCACTTGCACAGTTGTAAATCCATAAACACATTAAATCTACTTGCACAATTCTTCAAACCCTCTTGCACAGTTCTTCAAACCCTATCACATTTCAATCTCTATACCATTTAAGTGCACATTTAATGTTCAGTGTCTCGTTGAGACCTGGATAGACATCAGCTCTCAGTTCTATCTGCCATTTTAATTCCCGGACTTGCAGGAATGTGTCCATGTCCCCTACAAATTCTGTTATTTTTTCCAGCACTGTTAATTTGAATCCTGTGAAGTTTGGGCAAATAGTACTGTGTTTAGCCAAGGCATTCATACTGTCCTGTTTGTGTATTGCTGCAGTGTGTTCTTTAATACGGCTACTCAGCTTCCTGTTCGTTTTGCCGATATAGAAATTCCCACAGTGTTCGAAAGCACAGTAGACTACATTTTTGTGTTGCAGTCATAGTGGTCATGTAGACTGACAGTTCTGTTGCAGTGCGGAAGGTGACATTGTTGTTTTTCGTATGTGTACACAGGCAACACACTTGCCGCAGTCAGACATTCAGGTTCTGTCGATACCGCTCTGTGGGGATGGGCTTTTATTCCTCTCGAAAGCACCACCAAAAGAAGAGGTTCGTTTGAAACAGAAGTTTGGGGATGTCCCAAGTAACTTTGTCAGACCTTTTTCTCCTCCCAAGATGTCCCAATTGTTGGTGAGGACCCTCTGATTCCAAACATATCGGTGGAAATTGGAAGGGGGAAACTTGACACCCAGTCCTTTTTGTTCGGTCCGTTCTGTGCCCTTGCTGTGAATCCCTTTTCCAGGATTGGTGGGTACCTGGAGTGTCTGTGCTGTATGATCTCTTGGAACAGGTTGTCCACTAGATACTCTGGGTATTTTCTTTCTAGGAACAAGTTTCTGAGGTAAAAACCTTCCTTGATGAAAACCTCGTCCCTAAAAATGAGTCTGGATAACCGGATGAATTGTCCTTTTACAATATTCTTTTTCATGAAATGGGGATGCTGGCTGCTGAACTCTAGATAGTTATTCCGGAAAGTGGGCTTGCGGTAGATGTTGGAGTCAAACTGTCCATTTTCCGGTTCAGCAGTTCAGCAGCCAGCATCCCCATTTCATGAAAAAGAATATTGTAAAAGGACAATTCATCCGGTTATCCAGACTCATTTTTAGGGACGAGGTTTTCATCAAGGAAGGTTTTTACCTCAGAAACTTGTTCCTAGAAAGAAAATACCCAGAGTATCTAGTGGACAACCTGTTCCAAGAGATCATACAGCACAGACACTCCAGGTACCCACCAATCCTGGAAAAGGGATTCACAGCAAGGGCACAGAACGGACCGAACAAAAGGACTGGTGTCAAGTTTCCTTCCAATTTCCACCGATATGTTTGAATTAGAGGGTCCTCACCAACAATTGGGACATCTTGGGAGGAGAAAAGGTCTGACAAAGTTACTTGGGACATCCCCAAACTTCTGTTTCAAACGAACCTCTTCTTTTGGTGGTGCGCTCGACAGGAATAAAAGCCCATCCCCACAGAGCGGTATCGACAGAACCTGAATGTCTGATCATGCGGCAAGTGTGCCTGTGTACACATACGAAAACAACAATGTCACCTTCCCAAGACTGCAACAGAACTGTCAGTCTACATGACCACTATGACTGCAACACAAAAATGTAGTCTACTGTGCTTTCTGTAACACTGTGGGAATTTCTATATCGGCAAAACGAACAGGAAGCTGAGTAGTCAGATTAAAGAACACACTGCAGCAATACACAAACAGGACAGTTTGAATGCCTTGGCTAAACACAGTACTATTTGCCCAAACTTCACAGGATTCAAATTCACAGTGCTGGAAAAATAACAGAATTTGTAGGGGACATGGACACATTCCTGCAAGTCCGGGAATTAAAATGGCAGATAGAACTGAGAGCTGATGTTCATCCAGGTCTCAACGAGACGCTGAACATTAAATGTGCACTTAAATGGTATAGAGATTGAAATGTGATAGGGTTTGAAGAACTGTGCAAGAGGGTTTGAAGAATTGTGCAAGTAGATTTAATGTGTTTATGGATTTACAACTGTGCAAGTGAATATAATGTGTTCCTCTCTCTTTGACTCCCCATACCCCTGCACACATGCTCCCACTCTCTCTGACTTTTGACCCCCATACCCCCCACACACATGCTCCCCATCACCAGGCTAGCCCCGCTGACCCCACCTATACCCCCGGTCTCACATTTTCACGCCATTCAAGGGTGATACCATCCAAACCAGCCCACGGGTGGTACCATCTGCACTGACAGTCTTCTGGGGGACACTGTTATTCATAGGCTCCTTGTCATGGGCGGCCCCCTAACAGCCCCCTCAAGTCCACACCATTCCTCTTACTCCCCATCAGGTGGCATACCCACACATTTCTACACACACACCGATGCCAAAGCATAGTAGGACTCTACCTGACTCCTCCACCTTCCTCCATTACCTTTTACTTACCTTTGGAGGCAAAGACTCATAAGTTACGTGTTTATATTAGAATCATCACAGCATATGACTGTCATCTTTCCTGGTCCCCCAACCTTTTTTTTTTTGCACAATCCTTTTTGCACACAGTCCCTTTTGCACACAATCCCTTTTTTGCACACAATCCTTTGCACACAATCCCTTTTGCACATGATCCTTTGCACACTATCCCTTTTAGTATGCACACCCACAAGGTTATTACTGTCTGACCAATTTGCCTTATGTAACTGCAATTGTAATGTTAATGAAAATGCACACAGCACCCTGCTTGTTCACACTTTTCTATTGGAAAGGAACTGTTGTTAATTTAAATGGCCTGCTAGAACTAATGTATATAAAGGAAGTGAAAATGGTTGCTCATACTTATGAAACATGTCTTTCTGAAGAAGTCTTGATAATAAATAAGACGAAAGCGCTAAAGTTCTACAAGAGTTGTTGGTGTTATTTACTATTTTATTGAATGCTTTTATTGTCACGAAGTTCTTTTCACAGTGATACTTATGCACTGATACACACTGATACTTATATGCTGTTATACAGTGATACTTATACACAGGTTATACAGTGATACTTATACACAGTTATACAGTGATTCTTTTACACAGTTATACAGTGAACCTTACACAGTTATACAGTGATACTTACACACAGTTATACAGTGATCCTTACACAGAGTTATACAGTGATACTTATACCCAGTTGTACAGTGATGCTTATACACAGTTATACAGTGATACGTACACAAAAGTTATACAGTGGTACTTATACACAGTTATACAGTGATACTTACACACATTTATACAGTGATACTTATACACAGTTATACAGTGATACTAATACACAGTTATACAGTGATGCTTATACACAGTTATACAGTGATACTTATACACAGATACGCAGTGATACTTATACGCAGTTATACAGTGATACTTATGCACAGTTATACAGTGATACCTATAAGTAGTTATACAGTGATACGTATGCACAGTATACAGTGATACTTCTGCACAGTATACAGTGATACTGATACACAGTTATACAGTGATACTTATACACAGATATACAGTGATACTTATACACAGTTATACAGTGATACTTATACAACGGTTATACAGTGATACTTATACACAGTTATACAGTGGTACTTGTACACAATTATACAGTGATACTTATACACATTTATACAGTTATTCTTATACAACAGTTATACAGTGATACTTATACACTGTTGCACAGTGATACTTATACAAAGATACACAGTGATACTTATACACTGTTACACAGTGATACTTATACACAGATACACAGTGATACTTATACACAGTTATACAGTAATACTTATGCACAGTTATACAGTGATACTCATACACAGTTATGCAGTGATACTTATACAATGGTTATACAGTGATACTTATGCACAGTTATACAGTGATACTTGTACACAGTTATACAGTGATACTTATACACAGTTATACAGTGATACTTATACACTGTTACACAGTGATACTTATACACAGATACACAGTGATACTTATACACAGGTTATACAGTGATACTTATACGCAGTAATACAGTGATATTTTTATGCAGTTATACAGCGATACTTATACACTGTTATACAGTGATACTTATACACAGTTATACAGTGATACTTATACACAGTTATACAGTAATACTTGTGCACAGTTATACAGTGATACTTATACACAGTTATACAGTGACACTTATACAACGGTTATACAGCGATACTTATACACAGTTATACAGTGATACTTATACACAGATACACAGTGATACTTATACGCAGTTATACAGTAATACTTATGCACAGTTAAACAGTGATACTTATGCACAGTTATGCAGTGACACTTGTACAATGGTTATACAGTGATACTTATACACAGTTATACAGTGATACTTGTACACAGTTATACAGTGATACTTGTGCACAGTTATACACTGATACTTATGCACAGTTATACAGTGATACTTATACACAGTTATACAGTGATTCTTATACAACAGTTATACAGTGATACTTATACACTGTTATACAGTGATACTTATACACAGTTATACAGTGATACTTATGCACAGTTATACACTGATACTTATGCACAGTTATACAGTGATACTTATAAGTAGTTATACAGTGATACTTATGCACAGTATACAGTGATACTTATGCACAGTATACAGTGATACTGATACACAGTTATACAGTGATACTTATACACAGATATACAGTGATACTTATACGCAGTTATATAGTGATACTTATGCACAGTTATACAGTGATACTTATACTCAGTTATACAGTGATACTTATACACAGTTATACAGTGATACTTATACACAGATACACAGTGATATTTATACGCAGTTATACAGTGATACTTATGCACAGTTATATAGTGATACTTATATGCAGTTATACAGTGATACTTATGCACAGTTATAAAGCGATACTTATGCACAGTTATATAGCGATACTTATACACAGATATAAAGTGATACTTATACACAGGTTAAACAATGATACTTATACACTGTTACACAATGATACTTATACACAGATACATACTGATACTTATACGCAGTTATACAGTGAACCTTATACACAGGTTATACAGTGATACTTATACACAGTTACACAGTGATACTTACACAAAGTTATACAGTGATACTTACACAGAGTTATACAGTGATACTTATACACAGGTTATACAGTGATACTTATACACTGTTGCACAGTGATACTTATGCACTGATACACACTGATACTTATATGCTGTTATACAGTGATACTTATACACAGGTTATACAGTGATACTTATACACAGTTATACAGTGATTCTTTTACACAGTTATACAGTGAACCTTACACAGTTATACAGTGATACTTACACACAGTTATACAGTGATCCTTACACAGAGTTATACAGTGATACTTATACCCAGTTATACAGTGATGCTTATACACAGTTATACAGTGATACGTACACAAAAGTTATACAGTGGTACTTATACACAGTTATACAGTGATACTTACACACATTTATACAGTGATACTTATACACAGTTATACAGTGATACTAATACACAGTTATACAGTGATGCTTATACACAGTTATACAGTGATTATTATACAGTTATACAGTGATACACACAATTATAAGGGATATTTATATAAAAGTTATACAGTGATACTTATACACAGTTATACAGTGATACTTGTGCAACAGTTATACAGTGATACTTATAGACAGTTATACAGTGATACTTATACGCAGTTATACAGTGATACTCGTACACAGTTATACAGTGATCCTTATACACAGTTATACAGTGATACTTATACACAGTTATACAGTGATACTTACACAAAGTTATGCAGTGATATTTATACACAGGTTATACAGTGATACTTATACACTGTTACGCAGTGATACTTATACACAGATGTATAATGATACTTATACGCAGTTATACAGTGATCCTTATACAGTTATACAGTGATACTTATACACAGGTTATACAGTGATATTTATACACAGTTACACAGTGATACTTACACAAAGTTGTACAGTGATACTTATACACAGTTATACAGTGATTCTTATACACAGTTATACAGTGATCCTTATACAGTTATACAGTGATAATCACACACAGTTATACAGTGATATTTATACCCAGTTATACAGTGATGCTTATACACAGTTATACAGTGGTACTTACACAAAGTTATACAGTGGTACTTATACACAGTTATACAGTGATACTTACACACAGTTATACAGTGATACTTATCCACAGTTATACAGTGATACCTATACAACAGTTATACAGTGATACTTATACGCAGTTAGACTGTGATACTTATACAACAGTTATACAGTGATACTTATACACAGTTGTATAGTGATACTTATATGCAGTTATACTGAGATACTTATACAATGGTTATATAGTGATCCTTATACATAGTTATATGATGATACTTATGCAACAGTTATACAGTGATCCTTATACACAGTTATATGGTGATCCTTATACACAGTTATACAGTGATACTTATACACAGTTATACAGTGATTCTTACACACAGTTATACAGTGATACTTATGCACAGTTATACAATGATACTTATACAACAGCTTTACAGTGATACTTATACGCAGTTATACAGTGATACTGATACACAGTTATACAGTGATACTTATACGCAGTTATACAGTGATACTTGTACACAGTTACACAGTTATACAGTAATGCTTATACACAGTTATACCATGATACTTATATAACAGTTATACAGTGATCCTTATACACAGTTGTACAGTGATACTTATACACAGTTATACAGTGATACTTACACAAAATTATACAGTGATACCTATACACAGTTATACAGTGATTCTTATACACAGTTATACAGTGATCCTTATACAGTTATACAGTGATACTTGTACAGTTATACAATGATGTTTATACACAGTTATACCGAGATACTTATACAACAGTTATATAGCGATCCTTATACAAAGTTATACCATGATACTTATACAAAAGTTATACAGTGATACTTATACAGTTATATAGTGATACTTCTAAACAGTTATACAGTGATACTTATACACAGTTATACAGTGATTCTTATAGACAGTTATACAGTGATACTTATACAACAGTTTCAGGAAAAAGTACCCAGAATACGAAACTGATTCTGCTTCTAGTAGTGATACAAATCTTATCTTTCAGGCATATGTTTTACAGGAAATATGCCACCAACACTTAAAATAATCTACACATCAAGCATGTAATTTGTATGGTTTGTTCTTTTGGTTTCACAACAGTAGAGAAGGAAAAGTAAAAATAGAAAAAGAGATATACATGGTGGGGCATCACAAATGCAATACTCCTGCCCTGATTACAATGTTGCCCTATGTGTTGGAACATGTTTTAGGGAGCACCTCACTAAAAGGACATTATAGAACACAACATACAAACACACACAAACACACACACACACACACACACACACACACACACACACACACACACACACACACACACACACACACACACACACACACACACACACACACACACACACACACACACACACACACACACACACACACACACACACACACACACGCACACACGCACACACGCACACACGCACACACACACAAACACACACACACACACACACACAAAACAGACCTATTCTTCCTCTTTCTCCTCCTCATCTGAATAATGCCTGTTATCTACAGCTTTTTGACCAACTCACCCCCTACCCTATGTAGAAAATGGAAAAAGGTGATAATGGATTGATGATGAAAGGGATAACAATATACTGTGTCAAAGTCAGGGACTATACCCGAGTACTTTTTAAACACTGCTCACAAGACTAGGTAAAAGCAATGTCTAGAATAATGTTAACTAAGTCCTCATAAGACTAGGATTAAGAAAGTCAGTTTTATTTCTCCAACCAGGAGATAATTCCTGTTACTGCAGATAAGGTGAAGTGTACATCCCATCTACTGGCATTAGCATTTGGTTGGTTTATGAATCAAGCCTGAGACGCAGTGAAATCCTTGGGAACAGAATGGAATTCCTGAGTGCATTTTGTACCAAAGTAGCTTGTTAGACTGCTCTCTATTTGTTTTTATTGTAAACTTTCTAGAGGAACTAACATATAGCAATTTACATACAGCTAACATGTTGAACATTTCAGAGGGCTTTTGTAATTCCAATGAAGGACTATTGTCCAATATAAATGTGCATATATATCTATCTATCGGTACTTTTCCATTATCGGGGCAACAGCTCTTACTCGCAATGTTCGCACAGCTGTCAGCCCTGAAGCAGTTCTTAAAGCAATTTCTAAGCAGTCACCTGGTGTTTTCAGTATCTTTAGAAAATGCAATCTAGTTAAGCAGTTTGCCAGAAAGTCAAGAACATTTTTAACGATGAACGATGGCTGTATTATTGCTCAAATACGGAACTTTGACTCACTAGACTCCAAAGAATCCAAGACGATGACAGAGAAGGTATACAAATTAAATTATAGTGTGCTTTGAGAAGAACTGCTTTATTAAAATAGTTTATTAAAGAAGTTTATTAAAGGGCATGGCACAAACAGGTGACAACAAGTATGGTTACGCAGAATATGGCAACAAAACCAGGTTAAAAGTGAAAATAGGTGTGCTTCTTTATTTCTGATGGGTGTGTGACAGTTGTAACTGATGAGAATTATTTTAATTCTAACTATCCGCATCTATGACTTTTAATGGGAATTTTGTTGTCTTTTTTCTAAAAGAAGTGTTTGTTAAAGAAAGCTATAGAAAGCCTTGTTTTCAACTGTTATAATCCAGTTGAGTTCATACTTAAGATATAAAAACAATTAAGATAGTTATCTCAGTTTTGTAAAGGGCTTAACAAAGACTCGAAGCCAAAAAATGTGTGAAATGGACACTTCTGCTGTTTCACTTGCTGTTTTGAAACTCCTTGCTGTTTCAAAACAACCAGTTCAGGGCTAACAGCTGTGCGATCATTGCATGCGCCTGCTAGCGCATTACAAGTGTTGCCCCGATAATGGAAAAGTATCTATCTATCTATCTATCTATCTATCTATCTATCTATCTATCTATCTATCTATCTGTCTATCTATCTATCTATCTATCTATCTATCTATCTATCTATCTATCTATCTATTTACACACATACACATACAATTTCTTCTTGGGGGATACTTGACTACTGCTTGCAAGCCTGGGTGAAACTAATATTTACAATAAATGTATGATACAATCTCATTAAACCAAAACTTGAAAAATCATTTTTATTTTACCAACCAAGGCAACATTTCTATAACTGCATAAACCATGAGGTATGCACCTCTTTTACTGGAAACGACATTGTGGAATACCATGAATCAGAGTTGTGGTGCAGTAAAGTCCTTGTGGGTAGTGAGAGTGTATTTTATACTTAAAAATCTTGTTAGAATGTTATGATTTTTTTCTTTGTTTTTTTTTTTTTTGTTATTGTTAACTGCCTTACGGGAACATACATAGAGCTTACAAGCCCAGTGTTGTAGAGGCTTTTATCACAGTCTACCAATATACCCAGTCTCCACCTAGAAGCTATTTGCTTGTACTCAAAAGGCTGGGTAAATGTAATGCCCAGATGACCAGCTCTCATTATGTCAGAATCAAAATTCCTTTATACTTCACAAGAAAAAAAATATGTATATAATTATCAGTAGGAGATTAGGTGTATCTTCGGTCCAGGGCAGTTCTCAGGCTGTGGGTTTCTTCTTCCACACTTGTTTTTTAGGGCCATGCATACAACTTCTGGATTCACTTTCTTGACTGAATATATTTACCTAACAAATAATTTTAATATTTATTGTTAGATAAAGTACCATCTATTTAAGTGTTTGCTTTAAATTTGATAAGCCTAGAACAGTTTTCTAGTGAGAAAGAAATAACATTTATTAACCAATAAAAGCAGAATTACCACTTCAAAGCATTTCAGTCATAAAGGGCTGTTCAAACCTCCATCATTATAATCCATCACTGCAGATAGGGATGAGATGAGGAATAAGGAAAGGCCAATTATTACAGAAGTCTGCCAGTTTTAATGTTAATATTTTAAGGAACTTCTGCCTAATTTAATCCATGTGCTGCATAACAAACCCCAAACAGTTAACTAACTCAAACTGGTTTGCAAACCCTTAATTTAGTAAGGAAAAAAGAACAGAACAGTTACATGGTATCCATACATTGTCTGCCTCTCTTGGCAGTGTTATATACAGTACAAATGCAATATAGCATAATATTTTTGCTGTATAACGTTACAACAAAAAAATATTTCGGTACTATTATTGATGCAGTAAAGTAATGATCCAGATCCTGAAGCTAGGCTCAAGTAGAATATGGAGAGAGAACTGACAGATATACAAACCAGCTTTAAAAGGGGCAGATGCAGCAGAAATCAAATTGCCAACATCTGTTGGATAATGGAGAAAGCAAGGGAGCTCTGGAAGAATATTTACTTCTGCTGTATTGATTCCTCAAAAGCCTTTAACAGCATGGAACATAAAAAAAGGTTGGCAGGTGCTTTGATAAATGGATACACCAAGTCATCTTATTTGCCTCTTGAGAAGTCTGTATACAGAACAAGAATCTATATCTACGTCTAAACATGGAACAGCTTACTGAATCGTGATTGGGAAAGGACCATGCTAAGGCAGCATATTGTCATCTTACTTATTCTGAATATTTATTTATTTATTTCATAGGTTCATAGGTAGGTACTAGGCTATTAGCCCTAGGGCCTATATAAGCCTAGCCAAATGGTACCCTGGATTTTGCCACCCAAGAAAATTATTTTCCTGTGCCCCTGTCAAGCAGAGCCACAGAAGTGATCCCGGAGTGAATTTCCTATCTCCCATCCAATCATCAAGTTTTTCTTGAAGAGTGCTAATGAGGAGCTTTGTTTGCTATAGATAGGTAGTTTGTTCCAGAGTATGGGAAGTCTCTGGGACATAAATCTATCCCTCCAGCATGTTCTGTTTATTGTGGTGACAAGGTTTAGGTCCCTAGAGCATGTAGTTTGGAGGGATTGGGATTTCTTTATGTGGAGCATGTCCAACAGCTCTGGGTTTAAAATAGCTTCGTATGTTAGGCAGAGATCACCTCTGAGTAGGCGATATGTGACAGAGTAAAGCTGGAGTTTTTTGAGATGGTCTGCGTAGGGCATCTGTTGGAAGCTGGTAATCCTCTTTGTGAGGTATTTCTGTGGCCTTTCCAGTTGTTGTAGATGTCTTGTGAGGTACATACCAAAAAGGGAGTTGTACTCTATAATGGGTCTAATGAGTGATGAGTAGAGGGGAACAATGACTTATTTTTTCCTGGATGAGAAACCTTTTGTGATGAGGTGTGCCATGTAGAAGGATTTCCTGACTACTGTGGTGATGTGATTATCAAAGGAGAGACTACTGTCCGCCTGTGTCCCAAGGTGTCTTATTACACTTTCGGTGTTAAGTAGACTAATGCCTATGTGGTAGTTCATGGGTACAGAGTTTTTACCAAAAGGGATGACAATGCACTTTCTGGCATTGACCTTGAGGCCATGGCTTTGACACCAGGCATCTGTCTCAGTGAGGCCCTTTTGTGGGGTGTCCACATCATTAGGAGTTTTGATTATGGCTCTGAGTTTGCAGTCATCTGCAAACTTTGTTAGCCAAAGACCTTCTGTGTTAGCCTATACTTCGGAGACGTAGATACCAAACAGGAGAGGAGTGAGGACCTAGGACTGAACCCTGTGGTACTCCACTTGTCACTGATCTGAAGTTGGATTTAGAGTCTGCTACTTTCGCAGTGTGGGTCCTGTTAGTGAGTCAGTTGGCAACCCATCTTGTGACATAGGGATTTATACCTAGTTTAGAGAGTTTATCTATAATTCCAGTGTGGGGGATGGTGTCAAAAGCCTTGGCGAGATCTAAACAGGCTGTGTGAACCACCTTACCATCATCTACGGCTTTGGTGACCCTTTCAAAGAAGTCTGTTAGGTTTAGGAGACATGATTTGCCTTTTACAAACCCGAACTGGGTAGGGTCCAGAGTTTGCAGATTACTAATGTCATTGTTTATAAGTTCCATGATGATACGTTCCATAGCCTTGCAGACCAGGCTCGTCAGGCTAATGGTGTGGTAGTTCCCGGGGTCCGAGTTGGCACCCCCTTTGTGGAGTGGGATAACTGTTGCTGTGTGCCATTCAGTGGGCACAAAGCCTGAGGTGAGGCTAGAATTGAACATGGTACTAAGGTGGGGTGCCAGTTCGTTCTGTAGTTCATGTAGAGCGCAGCCTGGGATGTTGTCAGGTCCCATGGATGCTGTGTTCTTGGCTTTGGAGAGTGTTTTTTTTACCTTTGTAGCCGTTATTACAGGAACTTTGCATTCTTCCGGTATAGAGATGGGCCCTTTAGGGATGAGAGAGGGATAAATTTAGCACTGAACCTATCTGCCAGGATGTTGGTAATATCAGTTAGTTCTGTATATTTAGTGCCATTGTGCTGTAACTCAGAGCAGATCTGAGTGTTGCCATTGAGATTCTTGACATAGCTATAGAATGCTTTGTGGTTGTCTTTAGAATCAATGGCGATTTTGCTTTCGTGACTAGCTTTGGAGGATTTTATGAGGGATCTCAGCTTCTTACTGAGGGTGACCATGGAGTTCCGCCAATCATGGGATTTTATTCTTTTTTGCAACAGTTTCTTTCTTCTGTTGTAGAGTTTGTTTATAGCAGGGGACACCAGATTGGCTTCCTTTTTTTGGAGGTTAGCATCTTGGTTCTGTTAGGGATTGCACAATCCATGCACTCATGTAAGTGCTTATAAAGTGCAATTGCATAGGATTTAGCAGTCACACCTCTATTGTCCTACCATTGATCCCTCCTGTCTACTTCCTTCTCTTCCTAATCTTTATAGACCTACCACTGAACCAGGTGAGACATTCAGGTGCTCTCGCAGTCTACCTTAATATCATACCACCACTTCTATCTGCAACGATATCCACCAACTTTCATGATTTCTGAAACAGGACTTATATAGCCCATCACTCAGCTATTACACCTCCTAAGCATGTGAAAGGTTTAAGTACCTACAGTAGTCTCTAATTAATTCCTATATCTGCTTTGCACCCACTGCATGAAGTGTCCTATATATATTTTGCTAGCTGAAAACTACTCATATGGAATGTCCTCATGTATATACTCTGTATTGCTTGTATAATATATTTTATTTGAGAATTATTACTTATGCACTGTTTTTTCACCAATTGTATAAGCTGCCAATAATATGTATTAAAATGTCTTTATTAATGTAAAATCTGTATTGTATGTGAAATGGCTTATATGTGGAGCTTTTCAACCCAGGACTCCACTGAAAATGGGCACCTTTGGCCTAGCTGGACCATCCCAGTAAACAAATGCAAATAAATAAATAATGTCAATGGTTGTACCATCTAGGGATTGAATGGTGAAGTTCTCTTCTTATTGCAGGGATGTGGACTTTTTGGGACAAAGATTACTAGTTTGGTTTTGTTGGGGTTCAGGGTAATATGATTATTAGACATCCAAATTTTGGTGGAGGTGAGGGTGTTTTGGGTGAGTTGGTGTAGTTCTGAGGAGTTGTTTGCAGTGAAGATTATAGTGGATTCATCTGCGTACTGGATGACTGAGCCTTGAGAGTGTGCGTCGTGGAAGTTATTGATAAATATGCTAAAGAGAAGTGGGCCTAAAATGGAGACTTAAGGAACACCAGTGGTGATGGTTAGGAAAGGGGAGTAAGAGTTCTGCCATTTAGTTGATTGTTGCCTGTTAGTGAGGTAATTAGTGAACCAGTTTAGAGTTTGAGGTGAGGTACCTATGTTAGAGAGTTTTGTTAGAAGGAGAGAGTGGGATATAGTATCGAAAGCTGAATATATCACATGAAGTGCTGGGTTAGACAAATCTGATAAAATTGCTAGGATAAACATTAACATCCTCATATATGCAGATGATACCATTCTAGTGGTTGAAAGTTAGGAAGAGCTGAAGAGCTTGTTGACGTTGAAACTAGAAGTTCAAAAGCTAGCCTGTTCCTCACCATCAATAAATAAAATAAACGTATGTTATCTAACTGTATCACTTTCTATGCAAAAATATTGAGAAAAGGGAAGATAGTGACAGATTTTATTTGCCTGGGCTCAAAAATCTCTCCAGGTGCTTATTAGAGCCATGAAGTTAAAAGATGATTGTTTTTGGAAGGAAAACTATGGAAAATATTGATAAGATTTTAAAGAGCAAAGATACAGTTCATACAGACAATGTTCTGGTTTTCCCAGTTGTAACAAACAGTTTTCAGAGTCAAACAATATGTAAGGTTATATGCCAAAAAAATTTACACTCGAACTCTGGTGTTGGACAAAACTTTTAATAACTTCTAATAAGTCAGTACTCAAGGAAATAAATCTCAGCTGATCTTTGGAAGTTAGAAAACTAAAACACAAATGCTTTGGTCCAATAATGCCGAAAGAGAATTCACAAGGAAAGACAATGATGTTGGAAAAGACTGAAGGCATAAAAAGGAGAGAGCAGTTGAGATTAAGGTATATGTACAGTATTCTTGAGGTAATGAATATGAATTTGCAAGATCTCAAAGTAGCAATTCTTAACAAACAGATCTGGTATGTTGAAGTATTTGACGTCACAAAGAGATTTGACTAAAGAACAACTAAAATGCAGGACACAGGCTACTTTGTCACAGAAAAACACATCTCCTATAGTATGTCATTCACAGCATGTAGCTCCTGGGTTGGAATTCCCGATCAAAGTTAACAGTCTGGAGCGGCACTTTAGCAGATCCTCTCAACAACTGCCACAAGGGCTGATTTGCCATTATGAAAAGCAACTTCTTTGCACAAGTAACACTCCTAAATTAAGAGCTAAAAAAATCTGCAATATCATCTCTAATTAATTAGCAGCTTCTAGTGCCAAGTATATCTGAAATTATTATTCCTTTTTAGGTCACTAGGCTCATTCACTCAGATCCAGACTGAAGTAAAGAGAGTTAAAATAATTCAAAAAACTAGCACACACACAAAACTATTCTTAGGGTTAGCTGTGCCTATCCATTCTTCCTTCCTTCCTTCTTTCCAGCTGTATTCAGTATACACACACACACACACACACACACACACACACACACACACACACACACACACACACACACACACACACACACACACACACACACACACACACACACACACACACACACACACACACACACACACACACACACACACACACACACACACACACACACACACACACACACACACCACACATAAATATATCACCTTATCAATAACATCTGTACCATAGAAGTGCATTTGGGACAGCAGTATCTAGAACAACTTCGACTAGCATATCTCTCAACTTTTTTTCTGCAGAATTCTATAAAGATTAAAAATAATGGTGCAGCAAAGGCCCAAAATAAGAGACAACTTTTAAATGCTATGCCTATTCACTTAAATTCTAGTAGAACAACAGTTTTTCATCAACATTCGTTTTTTTAACAACAGTGCCTCACAGCAAGATGTTCTCCGGTTCGATTCTCAAAATATTTTATCATGAACAGACAGGGCAAAAACATCAGTCAAAATCATGGATATGCTGAAAAATAAGGCATAGTTAACAAAGATTAAATACCATTTGTTCAGTTTTGTTACCTCAAAAGGAAGAAATCAACACAAATTAAAACTCGGTGAACAATGTAAAAGTACAAGTTTTATTCTAATCTTTTAAATTCCAGAAATCCACTCTGACTGTGGCTTCCCCAAGTAGTGATAGCAAAGGATTTTCCATTTTGCACTGATTTTTGTAACTGTCATTGAAGTGTCTGAACTTTTCACATATGCAGATTTTCTATTTGAAGCTGAAAGCTTTGTGGGGAAGTTGCAGTTGAACTGGATTTTTTGATTCTAAGGGGTTATAATAAAACTTGGGCTTTTACACTGAGTAATGGGGTTCATGGAGTTACGGAAACATACATATAACCCTCTTACTACAGTGCTCCCCTGATTGTCACTGGTATATAACTACATAACTATATATATATATATATATACATATATATATATATATATATATATATATATATATATATATATATATATATATATATATATATATATATATATATATATATATATATATGTATGTGTGTGTGTGTGTGTGTGTGTGTGTGTGTGTATCTATATATGTCTATGGATAGATAGATAGATAGATAGATAGATAGATAGATAGATAGATAGATAGATAGATATTCTTTTGCAATATGCCATAATTAATATGCCAAATGTCTGCAAAACTAATGGAGTTGGGTAAAGTTCAGCTCATAGTATTATTGCTCTAAAATTTATAAGGGAAGAATAAGATTCCTATATGTATTTTGTAACTGATCATCCTGTTGTAATTACCTGAAGGTTTAATAATGAAATCTGAATAGACAGTGAGATATAGCCTTTTATAGATAGGTCCTGCATCCAAACTCTTACAGATGTTCATTGCTGCAGTCTGAGCATTTGCAATCACATTTGGTTTCAGTTTGGAACGTTGTTTTCAAATTCTTCTCAGAATTAACAACACATTAATGATCAATAATAATTTTGATACATTAATACTACTACTAGCATGTCATTAGACCAGAAGTAAAAGTCCTATATACTTCACAAGAAAAAAACTATTAATGCTAATCAGTGCTAGAGGTCTAAACCACAAAATGCACTCTCGAGGCACTCCTAAAAATGGAGAACATCGATATCTGTGCAGTAACTGAGACCTGGTTCAAGGCTCCAGAGAGCGCCCCTGCAATACCAGGCTACAACCCTTACCACACTTTTCGACCACCAAACCAGGACCGAAACACTAAAGGTGGAGAAGTGTCCATATTCACCAAGGATATTCACATCAACAGGGTAGTTGCCCAACACAATGTGTCTGAAATTTTCCAGGTGCAATTAACACTAGGTAAGACTGCAATCCAAATTGTAGCTTGCTACAGATCCCCCACCATGCCCCAAGATTCTCACTACACCTTTCTAAACATACTGGAAAATATTAAGATACAACAAAACACCCTAATACTGGGTGATTTCAACTATCCTGCCATTAACTAGGAAAACTACTCGTGTACCAACACCTTTGCCCAATAGTTCTTGGAATTCATAAATTCCAATGACCTGGATCAACTAATCCATAGTCCCACCAGGGGCTCCAATATCCTAGACCTGGTCATTACCAACATGGGAAATTGATGCTCCACACCTATGGTCACCCCCTCGTTGGTCAGGTCTGACCATAAGCTAATCACCCTTGACATCCACATCCATCCCCCACCCCTCAGTAAGGAAAGTTCCATAAAAAACTTCTCCATAGCCAACTTCATGCGACTCAAGTCAGAATTGACAAACTTCATGACACCCATGCAGATGGGAACTGAAAGTTCGACTGCTGAATCCTACACTAAGGCACTGTACGAGCACATCCACTCATGCATGAATCATGCCATCCCAAATAGAACCAAGACACTCTCCTCCAAAAAAAAAGCCAATCTGGTGGTCCCCTGCCATAAACAAACTTTACAACAAAAGGAAGAAACTGTTGCAGAAAAGAGGAACATCCCAGGATGCAAAAAACTCCCTTACCAGCCTCAGTAAGAAGCTGAGATCCCTCATAAAATCCAAAGCTAGTTACGAAAATAAAATTGCCAAAGATTCCAAAGACATCCACAAGGCATTATATAGCTATGTCAAGAATCTAAATGGCAATGCTCAGATCTGCTCTGAGACTACAACAGAATGGCATTAAATATACTGATCCCAAGGATATTGCCAATATCCTGGCAGATCAATTCAGTGCCAACTTCAGCCCCCTCTCACCCCCTAAAGGGCCCATCTCAATACCAAAAGATTGGCAAATTCCGGTAATAACAGCCACACAGGTAAAAACTGCACTCTTCAAATCTAAGAATACAGCATCAATGAAACCAGACAACATCCCGGGCTGTGTACTACCTGAACGACAAAATGAACTGGCACTTCACCTAAGTGTCATGTTTAATCATAGCCTCACCTCAGGCTTCGTGCTCACTGAGTGGCGCACAGCTACAGTTATCCCACTCCACAAGGGGGATCCACCTTGGATCTTGGGAACTACCATCCCATCAGTCTGACGAGCCTGATCTGCAAAGCCATGGAACGTATTATCATGGAACTTATAAACAAAGACACTGGCAACCTTCAAACACTGGACCTCACCCAGTTTGGGTTTGTGAAGGGCCAATCTTGTCTCCTGAACCTGATTGACTTCTTCGAATCAGTCTCCAGAGCTGTGGATGTGGGTAAGGCGGTCTATCTGGACCTCGCCAAGGTCTTCAACACTGTCCTCCACTCTGGAATCATAGATAAACTTACTAAGCTGGGCATTAATCCCTACATAAACTCCACGGACAAGGACAGCCAGACCAGCGAGAACTAAAAAAGTACGGCTTTATTGAGCAACAGAAAGAGAAGTCAGTCAAGTGCTTTCGCCAGGTAAATACCTGGCTTTCTCAAGTTTAGTACATTAATTAGGGATCACGTGATTAGATGTTTATGTATTTAAACACTTCAATTGCATTGTTTTTTATCTTGAGAAAGCCAGGTATTTACCTGGTGAAAGCACTTGACTGACTTATCTTTCTGTTGCTCAATAAAGCCGTACTTTTTTAGTTCTCTCTGGTTTGGCTCTCCTTGTCCGTGGAGTTTATTTTGTTTTATTTGCCTTGGTTCGTTGGGAGTTATTAGTCCCTACATCACTTGATGGGTTGCCAACTGGCTTACTGACAGAACCCACACTGTAAAAGTAGCTGACTCCAAATCCAGCTCCAGACAAGTAACAAGTGGAGTACCTCAGGGTTCAGTCCTGGGACTGCTCTTGTTTGGCATCTACTTCTCTGAAGTACAGGCTAACACTGAGGGACTCTGGCTAACAAAGTTCACAGATGACTGCAAACTGGTAGCCATTACTGAATCCCCAAATGATGTGGATATTGTACGAAAGGGCCTTACAGAAACATAAGTCAGTCAAGTGCTTTCGCCAGGTCTCATGCCAAGAAATGTATAGTTATCCTCTTTGGGAAAAAACATGTACCCGTGAATTACCACATAGGTGGCAGTACACTAAACACCAAAAGTGTGATAAGAGACTTAGGGACACAGGTGGACAGTGGTTTCACCTTCGACAACCACATCGCCACAACAGTCAGGAAATCCTTCCATGTGGCACACCTCATCATTAAGGGCTTTTCATCCAGAAAAAAGGAGGTCATTGTCCCACTGTACTCATCCCTCATTAGACCCATTATAGAATACAACGGCCCATTTGGATGTACCTCTCAAGACATCTGCAACAACTGGAAAGGCTACAGAAATATCTCATTAAAAGAATCACAGGCCTAAAGCAGATGCCCTATGCTGACCATCTAAAAAAACTCCAGCTATATTCTGTCGCATATTGTCTACTCAGAGGCGATCTCTGCTTAACATACAAGGCCATGTCAAACCCAGAGCTGGTGGACATGCTACACTTAAATAAATCCCAATCTCTCAGAGCCACACACTCTAGGGATCTAAACCTTGTCATCACAATGAACAAAACATGCTGGAGGGATAGGGTCCTGACCCAGAGACTCCCCAGATCCTGGAATAGACTGCCCATACATATCAAGCAGAGCGCCTCTTTGGCCCTCTTCAAAAGGAACTTTGACGATTGGATGGGAGATAAGAAATTCAACTTGGGGATCATGTCAGTCGCCCTGCTAGACAGGGGTCCAGGGAAGTAAATATTGTGGAAAGAAATAGCCAGGGAATAGTTATGGCTAGGCCTATATAGGCCCTAGGGCCAATAGCCTAGTACCATCCTATGAACCTATGAACCTATTTGCAATATGCCAGCGCTAACATGCCAAATGTTTGATCAACTAATGGGTTTGAGTTAAATTCAGTATAGTGCTACACTAAATCTCCTAAGGATAACATGGGATTGTTATGTGCTCTTATAACTGAAAATCCTTTTGTGACTGTCTAAAAGTCTTACAATAAGTTTTTATTTCAAAAAAGTTTCTGGATTAAAGTTCTTCTGGATTTTATTTATAACAGTTTGTTTCCTTGGGCCTTCCATTTGTGTTTTAAAAGATTCTGAGAAACTGGATACATGGTTCTGCATATTAAATAAAATGACATAACACTGAAGTCTGGGCAGATGTTTTCAGTGGTTGTTTAGCATGAATTAATACAAAGGAAAAAAAAAACCTTAAAGACCAAAAGTATCTGTTGTACAGAAAAAGTACACAAGAACCACAAGTTTTAGAGTAATTGTTTGTATGTATGCTATTCTTTGTTAGAAGGTTTATCATCTACCCACCCATTGAAAAAAATATACTGATGAAAGAAAGGATATTTTGAATATAATACCAGATTGTATCAGAAGCTGGATGTTTAACAGCTTATTAAACGTTTCAAGTGTGACCTCATTTTGTAGATCAGCATTTATTTTTAAATTCAACAATTTCTAAGATATTGATTTTTTTTTCTTTTTAGCAGCTAACAGGAATTGAATACATCTGCTCCACTTATGACTGTAGTTATGTTGGCAGCCACACAAGCAATCCTCTGTTTAGCAGCCCCCCCCCCCCAGCCTAGTTGAGTACCAGCAAAAGAAAATTAAAAAAACATTCCTCAAAGTTGAGGACTACAGAAAAACAAAAATAAAAAAACTACTCTACCGCAAGCTGGAAGAAGCAAATAAAGGTACTTCTTGTTACATTTTACTAATATACCTTGCTAAAGTTCATATAACATCAATCATGTAACTAGCCATGTTCATGATCAGTAATTCCATCCATCCAGCCACATCGCCTTTTCCCATTTTTTATACATGGGGTCATGGTGTCACTTCAACAGTGATGATCATCTAGAGCCAAGGTTCAGATTGTCAGGTGTATAGCATTGCCGCTGTTGTTTTTTCATACCAGTCACTCACATACACACTCATACCTATGACCAATTTAGAGTATTCAGTTCACCTACTGCATGTCTTTGGAATGTTGGAGGAAACCAGAGCACCTGGAGAAAACCTATGCAAACACAAGGAGGACATGGAGTCTCTGCACAGAAGGTACCGCAACCAAGAATTGAACCAGAGGACCTCTTGCTGTGAGGCAATATTATGTCTGTTTAAATACTTTTTCTATACTGCCAGTGCTACAGCTGTAACAGGTCAGAAACTGATTGGTGCTCACACAAAAGTGCCAACTAAGTGTTCAAAGTGTTTTTTTTTTCAAAATGTTTTTATTCATTTTATAACACAATAACTTAACAGTATAGTAACAAGAAAAAACAAATAAAGTATATACAATGTCCATAACAATTAAAAAAGCAATATTCACAGGAGAACACTTAATATTTCTCTAAATGATTAGACAATTTTGTCCAGGCAATTAAATAATGAGTTATGTTGTTAGTCCTTGCTTTTATAATAGCAATAGAATTCACTGCCTTTTTAAAAAAGAAGAAGCTTAATCGTGTGTTTTAGTGGTATGTATTTAATGAGTTTTAAATTGGTCACATCATGCAGTCTGAAGAAGTCCTGAGTGGATGAAAGCGCTAACTGTGGATGTACATGAATAAATTTGTGTGGTTTTGGTATTTTTTGGTTTCTTTAATTATTTCCGGTGGTTACCAGAAGTGTTTTTCCTGTGTCTATTCTCAATGCCGTCTATCTTTTCATTGAGTCTGGTGTTTTCTTGAAGAAGAAGAAAGTCTTTGTTTTTCTCTCTTTCTGTTAACCTGTAGTCTATATCTGTTAATGAATCTTCCAAAGCAGCAATCTGGGCAGTTTGTTATTTAAGGACTTCATTTAATAAGGTTGTTTGGTGGTATCTTCTTTTATATCATCTACTTTTAAATTTAATTTGTCTATTTTACCCACCAAGTCTTGAACTGTAGTAAGGATTGCCAGTATTTCTTTCTTCATTGGAGTTTCTTGCTGAGAAAACTTGAAGATGCACATCTTCTTTTGTGAATGTGGTTTCAATGTCCCTTCTATTTGAAAGTTTGACAGGAAAATATGAACATTTTAGCTTAAAAATTACACCAACTTGTAGCTTATGATTTCCAGAATCTGATTTTAGTAGTTTCAGGTATTTGTTGGTGAAATTAAATAAACAATCCTATCAGGAAAAAATGAAAACTGCAGAGCTCAAAAACTCTCCTGCTTTCAGCTTGCCATCCACACCCCCCCCAAAGTCTTAATTTTTTAAGCATATTATTATTATGGCAATTTCCCATATTTTATACCCTTTTTTTAGTTTCATGAAAATGAGCCTTATGTCTTCTAAGTACATGCTTAAAATGTTTAATGCAATTTTCAGCTCACAAATATGAGCAAAGGGGAGCTATTTTTTCTTTCTTTTTTTTAAGGCTGAGAATAGCAAGTTATTGCATGTAGGTACTGAGGGCATTCTTAAAAATGAGCAGACTGTTCTGCAGTACACTGGATGTTTATACTTTCATACTGTATGAGCTATCATAATTTAAAACAATATTACTTTCCAATGCCATATGTACTGTGGATTGAAAATCTTTTTGTAATTGTTCCGATGAAATGTGTTTTTTAGAAAGATTTTTATCTGGAGAATACAAAAGAGATGTGGGAGTTTCCATTTGCTTGTACTTCCATAAATCAGTTATTCAAGCAGCTTTGTTGTGTTTGTTTTTTTTCCATTTACAAAAATGATGCAGTACAGTTATTTTTTAGAAAACATATGAAATTTTCATAGTAGAATCATGTCCCATAGGTTATCAGCTACAGAACAGACCAACTTCAGCAATTATGGAGAGATTGTGTACCACAAGGAAAAAGAAATGGTACTCACCAAGACTGAATTTAGACAGGCATGGAATAAATACTTGAATTCAAAGAAGAAATAAGAAATGTAACTGTCCAAAGCACAAGTCAGACAGAATGAAAATTGAAAATCCCCTATTTCTTCTCAAAGGTAAAAAGTAGTACTTACTAGTATTGAAATATATTTATTTATTTAACATTTGTTTACCAGGAAAGTCCAACTGGGACAGAGCAGATTTTCAGTGAAGGCCGGGGGAGAATCACTCCAGATGCTTGTCTTTGGAATAAATATCTTCCATCTAACAGGATGATGGAGCCCCATGCAGACTACTCAACTATCAGTGAAGAAAACACCAGGCTTAGTTTATAAATTGCTAGATAGAGGGCCAAAACAAAAGTACATGGACTCAACAGTAACTCAAGGATTGAGTAGAAACTGGAACCACATAGTCAAGATCTTAAATTTCTTAGGTACAGAGTGGACATATGTGAAGATCCAACAACTTACACTGGGTCTAAATTATTTCAGTTAACAGCGACATCACCAAATGGCACTGCATCAAAAATGCAGTCCATCAAACCACCACACCCCATGTTAATTATATATACCAACTCCAAGATTGCACTACTGGTAGGAAAAGGACAAATATCCTGCTTCCATCATAATGCAATCTCAGTCAGAACGGTTCAACAGACTGCATTTTTGATGCAATGCCATTCAGTGATGTGGTCATTTGCTGAAACAATATATACCCACCAATGGCATCTTGGTGATTCCCCATTTTTTGGGATAGCTTGCATTCTGAATCTTGTGGTACATATTAAAGAGTAGCAACAATATTTGCAAAACGAGAGACAATGGGTACTGATATTCTAGAACTTGCCAAGGCCTTCAACTTTACTCCCAATAAGACAATATAGTCAAATTACCGAACTAAATATCAGTCCATATGTAGTTCAATTTGTAAAATACATTGTTTTAAGTAGAAGAATGCAGCAGGCCAGAATGAAGGATGGTTATCTATCCATCCTGATGGAGGTTACCAGTGGAGTCCAGTAAATCTCTGTACACATGCAGCTTCTTTTTTGGAGAAGTTCTGGATAGACTTACGCACAGATGATCACAACTTAGGTAAGAATAACTTCATTAAAAGACTGACTTCTTCAGACTGATCTTCAAAATGCTGAGTTGCTGCAAGGCCTGTGTGAGCTTGCTCATTACACAATGATATTCATCTGAGTTCTGTAATGAGCATACTTGTCAACAGCTTCCAGAAACCATAAATAAATGAATAGTAGGTATATATATATATATATATATATATATATATATATATATATATATATATATATATATACATATATATATATGTATATGGTTCCCTATCAGAAGCCTGAAACACTATAAGCCTGAAAATCAAAATCCTGAAAACTATAGACTGAAAACTCAAAATCCTGAAAGCCCAAAATCCTGAAACTCAAAATCCTGAAAACACAAAACGGACATACTGACATCATTGTGGCTTTGCTATTGTTAGCCCTGTGGTGTTGGGTCATGCGTTGGGTTCAGGTAAGTGTGCGGTTGGTTTTATGTTAGGGTTAGGGGCGGTTTAAGTGAGTTAGGGTTAGGGCGCAGGTTAGGCATGTATGCAGTAGTGACAAATATTGGGGTTAGGGTTTAAGTGAGTTAGGGTTAGGGGCGGGTCAGGTGAGTGTGCGATAGTGACGGACCTTAGGGTTAGGGTTAGGGTCAGGGTCAGTTGGTAGATATTAGTGTCTTTATAGTGACATATTAGCATTATTTGTGTTTTCAGGATTTTGAGTTTCAGGATTTTGGGCTTTCAGGATTTTTAATTTTCAGTCTATAGTTTTCAGGATTTTGATTTTCAGGCTTATAGTGTTTCAGGCTTCTGATAGGGAACCATATATATATATATATATATATATATATATATATATATATATATATATATATATATATATATATATATATTACATGATAATAATATACACATAGGGATTAACCTCTCTTTATATGTGGTCATATGATATTAGTGAGCACTATTTAATAAATCCATTCCAAATGGAAATGTAAAGAAATAATAACTTTCAAAGTGTCTGTTCTCTTGGTTTCCCAATTAAGCATTCATGCAGCATATATCTGTATTCAGATGCTCTCATTTGTCCCTAAGATGTGTCACAGGCTTCTCTGATTGCTTTTGATTAAGTTTTTTTGTAAAACAAATTTACAGTTTTACTAAAACACTTTATTTTATCTGTAGCATCGTTTTACTTTGTTACCATTTTTTAGCCTTACCCCCAGACAATGTTTCTGGCTATGCAGGATACACACAAGTTGTACTTCATCTTTTGGATATTCTGTGTAAATAGTACCGCTGAGTATCAGCAGAGGGAGAATTTCCTTATTCCCCCTCAAGTTTGCATGAGGTTAGTATAGCCAGTGTTGTGGTATGTTTTGCTCAATGTTACCACAGACACTACTTACATTTGTAGAAAAATATCTTTGTTTTTTTTCAGCAATGACTAATATACAGAGAATTATTCACTGAGTATCAGCAAATCACCACTATAGTACTATAGTCCAATCTACAGGGCCTTTTCTTTGGCATCTTTAGCAAGGTAATCATGGCAATTTAGCACCAATAATCCCCAAGATATTCATATATTATTACAGCACCTGCAGCAGTTAGCACACACATTCTTTGCAGGTTGGTCTGAAAAGGGCACCTCTGATTTATCTGTTTTCTGTGAAGATTTATATCGTGTCATTGTGTACTGAGATTACTTTTGAACAGCAAGTGATTAGATATTGCTGATTAAACTATATAATATGACATTATGCTTTTTTTTTCATTGTATTTCATCAGTTATTCATTCTGACTGAAAATAACACAGGTACGTGTAGCAATTGCCCCATATGACTAACTTGTGATGTTTACCAAACCTACTAGTACTGCATTATTTGTTGTACTGGGGAGAAGAAAAATTCTTGGATGCAAGATGTTTGAATCTACCTCTAATTAATTTGCATTTCTATTGACAATTATTTTTAACTTGACTATTCAGTTGTGTTTACTACTAATAGGCCCACAGTAGAAGCTACCAATGGTGCATTGCATGCTGGAAGTGTGTAGCTTGAAACTAACTGAAATACCCTACTATCAGCAACGTTTACATCTAATGATCAGTTAATCATGCTTACTGTCCACTATTCAACTAAAACTGTTATGGACAATAGGAATACTTCATTGATAACATTTGTTTGAAAATAGCTGAAATAAATTACTATAGCCTGTATTTACATAATTTACCCTATAGCTAGTGTTCACTTATTTGGGGAAGTCACTTAATCAGACTTTGTTCCTGTGTCCATTGGGCCTCTCTGGTTAACAATTTGGTATTATTGTTACCCCGTCAGGCTTAGTTATTGTGTCCACTCCAAGTATCACATTAGTGTTGGGTGGGATGGTTTGTCATTATTGCATATTTACCTCAACTATCTTGCTTATGGTGGAAACTCCAGCCATGGCTTTAGTGGTGGGCAGAGTGAGGCTTGCTTGTACATGTCTAAAACAAGCACAAATGCAACAATATGGGAAATATTGTCAGCTGGCCAATTAATCATGGTTGAAAAAACCATAAGGAAAGTCCAGTCCAAAAAAATTATAAATGATGTCCACTTTATGGTGGAGTCAAACTCTACAAATTAACCACACAAGTACACAGAAACAACTAAGTCATGTTCATCATACCCACCCCACTACTTTCTTTTGGGAGAAGGTGATGATTGCTGCTTGTATATTGTATGTTGCAAACAAGAAATGGTATATTAACATGGACAATATTTGTGCCAACTGATAAGTCTATCATGTCCACTGTATCTTCTACAGCTGTATTTAATTATGGTGGTAAGAGTATTATATGTGTAATGTGTCTAAATAAAAGGCATGCATAACTATAACAAATGAGTGTCAGCTTTCCCTTTAGTTAGATGTACCACACCAACTTCTGTTGCGTCTGTTGTAGTTATACATGGAGTAGGAGATGGTTGGGTGTCCTCACAAAGAGCTGGCAGAGATGGTTGGACTGTGATAGCCTATACAAATTCCTTAACTATTAGCTAGTTAGTTACAGTGGTACATTGATGCTGTAGCAAGTGTGGTCTTGTCAGCCAGTGACAGCATGTTAAGCTAAGTGACATACCTGTGTTTCTATTGGCAAAAGCTAACAATAAATTTAAAGGCATAGTGAAGCAAGTTCTATTTAGTAGAAGAATAGTACATTTCCTTCATATTTTTCATTGATTGCCTCCACTAGAAGGGCAAATGTACAAAGACATCAGGGATCTACATATTCTAAGAAGTACACCAGGGAATAAAGTTCCAGAATTTCACTAGATGATGGTTTTACATCTGATAGCTATTCTAAATCTTACCTATATATATATATATGCTGGTGCAGGGCAGTTTAAGAATGAATAGTATGTGTCAATGTTTTTTGTTTTGTTAGCTATATAGCAATCTGAAATTGAGGTAGGACAATTTATCAAAAAAGACTTGCCATTCTGTTTATTCAAGCCATTGATCAGCTGTTGCTTTTCAGTGTATGGCATAACCTCTCCCAATCCATCAAACATATGTGTGGCTATATCAAGCTGCATTATACTTCTTGCTGGAAGCACTGAACTTGTTTGACATGTTTTGGTTCTTAATTTTTTTTTATGAAAAGCCATCACTCCCTTTTCACTTTTTATATTTGTTAGCCAAGTGCCCATCAACTTTAGACCCCATATTATTAAGGAGACTAGAAAGAATATTAAAAATGTTAATAGAGATAATTTGAACATGCTGACTTGGCTTATTAGGTTAGTGGGCTAAAGATCTGGAGCTCTTTCAATTTTTTAAGAAAATGTTTAATAATTTAACATATTTACAATATATACACAAAAAGGAAGAAATTCAATATTGCATACTGTTGTACAATGTTAGTAATACATTGAATCATCAAGGTAATCTTATACAATTAACACATTAAGAGCTTGGTATTCCAATAGAAACATTTCATGGCTATCCCAACCACTAAACGTCTTAGTATGATTTATAGATCTTATTCTGATCACTTCTTTTTCAGTTTTACATAGTATTGCTGTTAAATTTAAACATTATTTGATCATAGGAGTTTGATTTCCATTTTGTGTAATAACATTTCTAGCATCTTAAAAAGACTAAAATATTTTCTGTTGTTTGGCTTTTACAGATATAGGAAGTAGAACATTCCTTAGTAGTACTGATCTAGTTAAAGCACAATTATCAGACAATTGCTCCTTAAAAACATACTTATCTCTTACCAATATATATTTAATTTTTCACAATCCATAAATGTGTCCAATCAGTTTTTACATCTTTACTACATCTCTAAATAAGTCATTTTACTAAACTTAGAGCTTTTATATGGCATAACAAACATTCTCTGCATATATTTACACATAAAAACTTTCTATTATAAAATTGAAGAAGTTTGGCTAACTGATTTAAGTAACAAAGTTTTATTCTTACCATGTATTGAGTCATACAATCCACTACTATCTAAAATCTTCCAGACATTTGCCTCAAAATTAATATTATTATTTATAATTAACTTATATAACTTGGACAAGCTTTCTTTGTGGGTCAATTCACATTCAATGATAGTATTTATATATTCATCTAATGGGGGACTAGTGTTCTCTTCCTCTTCACTCATATTATCTACAAATTCATTTAATTTCTTACTGATAGATAATATTAACTGGTTAACAGATTTATCCAATGTATAATCTTTCATTAAATATTCTGGCAAATAATCTTTCATTAAATATTCTGACAACTTAGCTTTTTCTTTTTCAAAGCAATCAGACCATAATACTAATCCATTTCTTTTTAGTAAATTTGTTTTAATATTGTTCTGAGTTTCCTTAAATCTAGATGTATGTACAATGGGAAAGCACAACATTTTCAAATTTGATATTAATAGAGTTTTAAAAACATATTTTTAACTGTTTTAAGAAATGATATTATATATATGCAGAGTCTACAGACTGAAATGAATTTCCTTCTAAGGTAAATTTTATTAACAAGATGAAAGGATTGTTACATACTTGTAATTCATTGTATTTGATAAACTTATAAGATTTTGGTATAATTTGACCATGAATGGTATTCCATTGACTAGTGTAAGTTGAGTCTATCCAGACTATAATAGTCAAACTATGATTTCTATAAGCAATTGTCAGCTGCTGAGGATGCCATAAGAATGATGTTAACATTTTTCCATTTTCTTTAAAAGTTTTTTTCATCTATTAAAACTAGTGAATGCAATATATATAATTGCGGGTAACATAATCGTGTAATAACTATTAACCTATCTTCAAAAGTAAAGAAATATCATTCATTCCATTTTAATAAGAAGTAATTGTTCTTCAATTATTTTTTCTAAATTATTATTAATAATCTTACATCTTGATAAATATCTTTGCTCTTTTCCTTCCCAAATATATCTTTATTTAAACTTACTATGTAGTAAATGATTTAACACTAAAGTTTTAGTATTATTATTATTAGTAGTAGTAGTAGCGGCAGTAGTAGTATTGTTAAATTTAAGCAGTGATACTTCTTGAAACTTTTCAATTTTCTCTTCTATTTCTTCAATTGAATTATTTAAATCTTCTATATTTAATAAACTTCCACCTGAAAAAGGCTGTATTTTAGATTGACAATCCTTATTAATTGAGAATCCATCATTTTTTCTTTGCTTCTTAAACTGTTAGCTAAGGGTTTGATAACTAATGTAAATAACAGAGGGGAAAAGGGGCACCCTTGGTTTGTGCCTTTGTTTAAGGTGAATCCTTCAGAAATGCAAGATCCAATTTTTAACATATGCTTTGGAGTCTCTATACAGGTTTTTTAATATTCCAATAAATTGTTCTGGAAATGCAAGCACTTCTAAAGTTTTAAACACGTAGCTCTGATCTACAGAATCAAAAGGTCTCTTGATATCTAAGCCAATTAGTGCCAATGTCTTGTTATTCATTTTGTTAAATCTAAGATAGTTACTTCCCTTTTTATATTATCACACATTAAGCTAGTGACTATAAATACTGTTAAATCTTTATTAATTAATATATCTTCTATATCTCTTAATCCTGTAGCAAAGATGGAAGTAAATATTTTATAGTTTATGTTTAATAATTAAACATTTCTATATGATAAAACTAATGTATTATCCTTTCCTTGTTTAAGTATAGGTGAGATTACAGAAAATTTCCATGAGGGAGGAATTATTTTGTCACTGAATGTTTCTAAACATGTCACTCAGAAATTCTAAAATATTTAATGGAAGCAAACTCTATAATTCCACACTTAAACTATCTAACCCTGGAGCTTTACCATTTCTCTCTTTTTAAAGCTTCTTTAACTTCTATTAGGGTAATAGGCTTATTCAACAGAGATATTTTAGTCATTAAATTTATTAGTAACATTTTTCTGCAAATACTTGTCAATTTTGTAATCATCAGGATTATTATTTTTACTTTTATTAAGATCATTACGGATTTTTTTAAAATATGAAGCATTTCTTCTATGTCTGAAGTAAGCTTATTAGTGTGAGGATTTCAGGTATTATTAATTTGTGAATTTTTGCTTAATATCTTACTTCTATTAGCTAATCTATATTGATTTTTTGAAATCATTGCATATATGTGCAATTTTATTGTTTCTAAAAATATCTCTGCTTTATGCATTAAAACTGTATAATATTGTGTCATTAATTTTAATGACTTCAATATTATCTCATTTCTTTCTTTGTTGCTCAAATCTTGCTTTGTGTATTTCATCTTGTATTTCTAACAGCTATTTTTTACCCCACACTTTCATTTTATGAGTAGCCCATCTTCCCATTCTATCTTTAATATGCATTTTTAAGTAGTCCCATACTATGAATTCACTAACCTGACCATTATCATTCAGAGATAAAAAAAAATCTCAATTTGTTCCTTAAGGTAACTCTTAATTTTTTAAAATTTCATCATATGTACTGGGATTCTATAAATAATCAGACATTTCCTTATATTCATTAGTATGTTAATACGTAGCTCATTATGATCAGATAAATGACAAGGAATAACTTTAAAATAATTCACTTTATTAAGTAACCTTGTAGATGCATGCATCCTATCAATTCTAGTTTGCATCTCATGCACAAAAGAATAATGAATGAAGGACAATAACTTATCTTATGTTTTTTACTATTATATTAACTAACTTATTATTACTAATCCATCTGTTTAGTGCTTTGGCTGATGCTAGAATTTTAGCTTTCTTCTGTTTCCCTTGTATCTTCTATACTAGATATGCAGTTAAAAGCCCCTGTTAAAATTAAACTACCCTTCCAACGACTTTGCAGTAATTCTAAGTAATCTTTAACCGTGCTTACACCCATTTCAGGGATCCAGTATAAAATAAGTTAGTGTGTAGAGTTTGTCATTATAGTTAATTATTACAAATGTATGCACTCCTTTGAGATTATTAATGGATTCCATGACCTTAGGCATTGCAGCAGATGTTCGCTAAAGTATAGCAGTTCCTCGACTCTTTTTATTAAAAGAAGCAGATAACATTTCATAACCTAAGTTATTTAAATAATGTATATCTCTATCTATCAAGGAAGTCTCTTGTAAGAATATAATGTCTCCTTTATTTCATTTTTAGATATCTCATTAATGAGTTCCTTTTGGTACCATTAGTTAATCTATTTACATTAATAGATAATAGATTAAAACTGTCCATACTGTGTATTTAAAAATATTTCTTTAAAAGAAAATGTGACACATTTATCTACTATGTTAATTTAATTGTATATAAGACTCTGATGCATTCCTCAAACACTATCTTAATATTCCACATTTTTGAATTTTTCCTTTCTACAGACTAAACTACTAAAACTCATAAATAACAAAAACAGAAACAAAGCTGCAAGTGTAACTGTATATATTACTAATAAAGCACAACCTACCATGAATATCAAAGTTCTTAGTTTTCCTGTTCAATAGACAAACTACTATACTATCTCTCTGCCTACCAATGCCTAAAACTTCATCAATAAACTAGCCAAAAACTACCATGACTTACAATTAACATAATATATATATATAAGTTAAAAATAATAAGAAACTATTTATTTAGTTATATATTTTGCTATCTAAAACTATTCCCCATTACTACATAAAAGTTTAATAATCCACTTCTATTAATCACAAATATTAAATAATCCAACAAATGGTGTGCTATATACCTATTTATGAAATTATCTATTAAGTATTCCTAAATTATTCACTCATTTAAGATAATTATAACTAAATTTCTAAATAAATAAGTAGAATAGCATGGGACCTGACGAGATCTGTAAACTTACAGGTGACAGGTAATCTTATCATACTAAACTATTATACAAAAGGAAAAGAAAAATAATAAACTATTTGCTTAGATATATATTTCACTATTTAAAACTATTCCCCCATTACTACATAAAAGTTTAATAATCTTCTTCTATTAATCACAAATATTAAATAATCCAACAAATTGCATAATATATATATATATATATATATATATATATATATATATATATATATATATATATATATATACATATAGTATTCCTAAATTATTCACTCATTCAAGATTGTTATAACTAAATCTCTAAATAAATAAGTAGAATAGCATGGGACCTGAAGAGATCTGTAAACTTTCAGGTGACAGGTAATCTTAGCATACTAAACTATTATAGAAAAGGAAAACCAATGCACACATATATTTATCATACCAAAAGATACATACATATTTTATTTATCTAACAAAAGCTCTGGATTAATGTTAAAAGTACAAGTGTGACACTCTTACTATGATAAATATCAAAATATTTAAAAATCCTTTAGCTTATTAAACAAATTCATAAAAACATGCATATTACTGAGGTCAAATATAATGTCTTGCTATTTCTATGGATCCAAATAAATAATAAAAATTGTAGTCTATACTGTATTCAAAAGTTACAATGTGCTTAATTCAAATCTCATTCTCCTTTCCCAGGTTGAAAGATATTGAAAAATCTGCTTTACTTTCTATCAAACTGGATGTAACAATTCAGCAATATAACACTCAAATTTCATCTCCAGCTTATGAAATTAGTTATTTCAAACAGTTTTAGTGAATCTTATAACATACAATGCATAAAAAGGTTCACATTTCAGCTTTCAGGATATTTTCAAATATGTTAATATGATTTTCTATGTAAATGATATGAGATCTTGTACATTCAAATTTCTGCCATATGCAGGCATATGTAATATATATCTTTCTTATAAGCAGTTTGCTATTAAAATATATACTTTTGTCTTATTTGCCCATTAATATTCTACCTTATTCTATACAACTTGTATTTCCAAAATCTCGCATCAAATAGCTATTTAATCATTAGCTATCTATTAGAGATTACAGTATATGTATATATAATATATGGTTCTGGGTTATAACATCGACAACCCAAATGACCGACAGAAATGTCAGTGTAATGAAAATACCGACAACTTACTTTATCGACAGTTAAGGACTTGGATAGCAGAGAATGCCGTAATAACCACAATAATATAGTTAGTTAGAGTGTCACTTCAGTGTAACACGTAAATACGAATCGTGTACATTGTAGTGTATGACAGTAGGCAAGCATGCTACCATGTGGGAGGTAACGGAGGAGAAATAGTTACATGTGGTAGCGTAATTAAAGGGAAATGATCTGCGCTGCTATGACATTTCCGGCTTTTTCAGTTGTCGATTTCATACTCCTCCGTTACCTCCCACATGGTAGCATGCTCGCCTACTGTCATACACTACAATGTACATGATTCGTATTTACGTGTTACACTGAAGTGACACTCTAACTATATTATTGTGGTTATTACGACATTCTCTGCTATCCAAGTCCTTAACTGTCGATAAAGTAAGTTGTCGGTATTTTCGTTACACTGACATTTCTGTCGGTCATTTGGGTTGTCGATGTTATAACCCAGAACCATATATATATATATATATATATATATATATATATATATATATATATATATATTAACTTACTGATACTGCTCTTTTATTAATTTAACATAGTAGATACTTCATTTCTTGTACACTTGCACATTACTCATAAGATGTTTACCCTTCTTATTAATTCTAGTATTACAGGCAATCTTGACTTTATATAAAATCATTTCTGGTTATTTAATTTGAATGTGTGTTTCAGCCATTGTGAACTGCTGCTATGATCTAAGCTTCACATCCTGACATTACAACTTTATTACAGCACATGAAAATGACAACTCACAGCATACAGCTGTTGCTAATTTCCTCTGCAAGTTTCTCATTATTCTTAATTCTTTTAAACTGTTCTAATCAGTAACAAACATTTAACTTCACTCTTTCTATTAGTATGTACAGTTAGCACTAATAATACTACAGCATAAGCTATTAACATTCATCAAAATGTAAGCAAATTATATGTCAAGCTCAATGTAAAACATCACTATAGCTCTTGTTGTACAAATTCTTTACTTCTAAATATTATTTTTAAAAAACTTTATTTTGAGTAGATTTCACACATATATATTTGAAAAATAGAAAGGAAAAGAAACGTCCTTCCTGTTTTCCCAGACATCTGTGATAAAATTTAACCTATATTTTCTTCAAAACAGCCCAAGGAGCAGACAAGAAGCAAAGCAAGCAAGACAGACATTTTTACACAGCATTCTTTCATTCTTAAGCTTCTTTAAGTGTTAATTGCTTCATAAACAACCAGTGAAAGAATATGTTACGCATGAACAATTAAGCTAGAATCACCAGCACTTTAACACTTCTAATTAGCATATTACTTAGATCTGACATTAAGTTAACTCAGCAACACACATATGAAGCAAAGTTAAACAAATTACAGTTCTTAACTTATATAGTCTAACTAACTTTGTTGTGTATAATTTATTGACATTCTCTTACAGGAAGTATTTGTTTAACATTTAGAAATACATTTATAAGTTTAGTTAAATGAAATATATTACAGCTTTCACTGCAAATATAGTAAAACAGTAAAACTAACCATTTATAGTCCTTATCATGAAAAATGTTTTAGCTTAACACATAAATGCATACTTACATATGTTTTGAATTTTAAAGTCCAATACAAACCTTTTCCTTAAAGGGTAAATCTATTGTTTCAGAAAATAAAAGTCCTGCAATCAGAGAAAAAATGTCACTTATTTTTAAGCTTTTTAATTTTGGAAGCAGTGTTCTAGGAATTCATCACACTCTGTCTCTTGAGGGATATACTTTTTCAATCCATTTCTTCATTATTATTATTGTTATTGTTATTATTATTATTATTATTATTATTATTATTATTATTATTAAAGATTCTATTTTTGTTAACAAAACTGGATGCCTCCTACAGTGTGTCAAATTTTTAGCACATCCAAAAAGAAATAATGAGATCTTTGCAAGAAACACCAATGTTGCTTTAATATTTCTCTTGTTAAGGTCTTTAATCAGTGGAAAGCATGATTTTCTTTTATTCATTACTTTCCTGAAATAATCATTGTCAAATCTGACTACATGCTCACCTACTTTAATAGGTAGATTGGACCAAGCTGTTTTTAATATTTGATCTTTTTCTAAGCTGGGCATAATTGGACCAAGCTGTTTTTTTAATATCTGATCTTTTTCTAAGCTGGGCATAAACTTAACTATAATTGAGTGTGGTGGGGAGCTTTACTTCTTCAAAGGTCTTGTCAGGGATCTATGTACCCTTTCAATTCCAAAAGATAAAGTTTCAGGCAGATATAATCTTTCATGTAGCCAGGTTAAGATGTTTGTTGTATTGTTTCCTTCATACTTTTAGGCACACCATGAATTCTAATGTTATTTCATCTCAGTCTATTTTCTAGATCAACTTTACCTGTGAGCCACTTATTTTGTTTAAAAAGTAATTCAGTCTGAGATGCACTTTCATTTGTTCTCCATTCATGATCATTTAAAGCGTCTTCCACAATGCTGATTTGTGCACTTTGTTGTTTCGTAAGAATTTCTAAATGTTCCATCTTCTTTCCAGACTCTTCTTTGAAACTTTCTAGTTTGTTATCCAATTTGTCCATTTTAAGTAACATATCCTGCATACTGGATATTAGTGACTGGATACCTCTTTTATCTCAAGAATGCTGAGTACCATTTCTTGAGTGGTTCATGTTGAAGTCTCTTCTCTATTAACCAAGCAGTTGAAATTCTGATTGGAAAATTACCACTTTTGATGACAGTAAAGTTATAAATCTTTTCTCTTATTATTAGTGAGTAAAATTAGTTAACAAGTAGCTCCAGATTTTAATTTCTTTGATTATATTTTCTGTCAGAGAAACATTTTTAGTCACAGAGCTTTTACCAGTTGCTGCTCTCAGTTAGTCATCTTGGCCACACACCCCTGGGGCTCTTTCAATTTGATATAAAACAGCCTTTGGTAGAGTGAAATTCTTTGCCAACCAAGTGGTTAAGAATGAAGGCATATCATAGTTTTCTAAATCTTCAGGTACTAAGGATGTTTCATTAAGAGTGATATTTCTAACTCACTAGCTGTTCTATTGATACCTAATTCTGTTACTAATTGAATATCATTTGTATTTTGTTTTCCTAAAACATAAATCAAATTCAGACAAAAAAAATGTCACTTTTATAATTATTCTTCCTGAACTGCTGCTGTTCATTTTAATTCTTGTTACTGGGATAGCAAAGCAATTTGCAGAACAGATTCCCCAGTTTGGTTTTTGGATTCTAGAAGGCCAGCATAGAAGAATCAAAAGATTTCTTATTGATATTTTCTCCTGAAGCATGTTTCTAAAATGTAGATTTATTGCAGAGAGGAATAAAACCTTATCACCAAGGTTACCCAACTTTGAATAGCAGTCTGGGCAGTCAAAAAGTCAACATGGTAGGAAATAACATGGCTGTACCTACTCTCTCCGTGTGTGTATGTGTGTGTGTGTGTGTGTGTGTGTGTGTGTGTGTGTGTGTGTGTGTGTGTGTGTGTGTGTGTGTGTGTGTGTGTGTCAGGTTGGAATTGGTAGTGTGTAATGAGAGCATGTTAGTTGAAATTCTTGGTAGGCCAGGAAGAAGCCAAAAGTGGTGGGCCATGTACAGATTCAGGCATCTACAGTGCTATAAGTCTGACTAGTCAAATATGCAAAGCCATGGAAGATAACCAATGACATTGAAAACCTAAAGATCCAACTCAGTCTGGTTTCATCAAGGGCAGGTCATGCCTAATCCACCTGGTGGACTTCTTCAAGAAGGTCGCTAAAGCCATGGACAAGGGCTAAACATTCCACACTGCCTACCTCAAGCTGGGCAAGGAACTTGACATAATTATTCACTTGGGTATTGCAGATAAACTCACTAAATTAGGCATAGACCCCATATTGCACATGATGGATAGGTAGAAGGCTTACAGATAGGACCCAATAATTTAGGTTTGGAAGGGCTACCTCCAGAAAGAGGCCAGTCCTTACTGAAGTCCCTTAGGGCTTAGTGCTACGGCCTCTCCTGTTTGGCATCTACTTCTCTAAAGTCCAGGCCAGCATCAAGGGTCTCTAACAGACGAAGTTTGTAGATGACTACAGAAGACACAAATACCCTTCAAGAAGTGCTGACACAGAAAAATAACTGGTGCTTGTGCCAAGGTCTAAAACTCAATGCAAAGAGATGCATACTATCCTTCAGAAACAAATCCACCACTGGAAATTACCACATTGACAATATTCCCCTAGCAGTAGATCCCGTGGTCATGGATTTGTGAAGGCATGTAGACAGTAACCTATCCTTTGATCATCATGTGTCTATGGTAGTGAGAAAAATTATTCTACATTGCACAACTTAAAAACAAGGGCATGGCATCTTGGTCCAAGGATGCCTTTATTCCACTGTATTTGACCCTCATCTGACCAGTCATTGAGTAGAGTTTACCCTTCATTAGGTAGCTGACCAAGCATTTGCAACAACAGGAGCATCCACAGAAGTTCCTCACCAAAAGAATACAGGGCATAAACAGGATGTCCTAATGCAGACCACCTCAAAGCCCTATTGCTGAACTCTGTCTCTTACAGAATGCTGTGAGGCAGTTTATGCCTGCCCTACACAGCATTCCTTGTTCTAGTTCTGATGGACCTGTTGCACATCTACAAAACTAATGTCATCAGAAAACCCAGTATAAGGAATTAAACCTTACCTGTAACATAAATAAGACATGTTGGAGGGACAGATTTGTGTCTCAGAGACAACCTGTCCTCTAATATAGGATTCTCATCCATGTGAAGCAGAGTTCTTCCTTAGGTTCATGGGTATATACTAGGCTAATGACCATCAGGACCTTTGTAAGCCTAGCCATGCAAACCAGCCCAATTGCATTGCTATGTATCACTGGTGTTTCCTAAGAGGTGGTATGTCATTTAAGAAGTTTATAGAGGTTATGTTGCAGGTTATGTTAGTTTGGGCATTACTGTCTGCCTCCGTCTATCAGAGACATGTGGGCCAAACCTGGAGCGAATTTCTGGTTTCCCATCCATTGGTTAAAGTTATGCTTAAATAGGGTCAGGAATGGACTCTGCTTAACATGTTCCAGAGCATGGGGATCTTCTAAGACACAAATCTGTCTTGCCAGCATGTCTTATTAATGTCACAAGCAAAATTTAAATCCTTAGATGTAGTTGCAGATGTTCAAAAGGTCCATTAGAGCTGGATTTGAGGATGCCTTGTATGCCAGGCATAGATCATCTCTCAGTAATCTATAAGAGACAGAGTATAGAACAATTTCTATTGGACAATATGTTTATACCCTGGATTCTCTTGGTAAGGAATCTTTAATGGCATTCCAACTGTTGCATATGTCTGGCCAGGTACATGCCAAAGGGTATATTATACTCAATGATTAATCTAATTAGGGCCAAATAAAGTGACATTATGACTTTCTTGGAGCTGGTTGCCATGTCCTTACTTAGAAGATGGGAGGCATAGAATAATTGTCTTACTATCTTGGCCACAAGCTGGTCAAAGGGCAGATTGCTGTCTGCATATTTTCCCAAATCTCTGACTACTAGGTCAAATCTTAAGAGTGTCTTATCAATGCAGTAATTAACCCGGTGGCAGTTTTCCCAAAATATACTATAATACAGTTCTTGGCATTGAATTTTAATCCATGATTTTGCCAACAGTCAGTTGTCTGTGTTAGACCGTCTTGTAAGATGTCTGTGTCCTTGAAGGAAACCAAAGATGGCTCACAATTTGTAGTCATCCAAAGGCCCTTGACATTAGCCTTTACATCTGAGAAATAGATTCCAAATAAAAGCAGTCCCAGCAAGGAGCCCTGAAGTACCCTGCTAATGACCAGTCTCTTAGTGAAGGTGGTCTCACCACTCCTGACTTCCTGGGTCCTGTCTTTGACCCAGATATCAGTAAAGTGAGCTATGTAGGGGTTTATGGCCAGTTGATTGTGTTTGTCAACTATACCAGAGAGGGGTATTGCATCAAATCCCTTAGCCAGGTCCAGGTAGGCAGTATATATCATTTCCCCTCACCGTTGCCTTGGTGACTTTCTCAAAGAAGTCCTCCAGGTTTAGCAAGGATGAAATTCCCTTGGAAAAGACAACATAGGTTGGATACAGTGTCTGAAGCTTGCCTATGTCTTTGTTGGCCATTTCCATAATAATTTGTTCCATGGTTTTGCATATTAGACTAGTCAGACTAATAAGTCTGTAGTTTCTAGTGTCAGTTGGTGGTCCAATCTTGTGAAGTGGGATAACCATTTCAGTCCTCCATTCTCAATGTACACAGCCTGTTTTGAGGCTATAGTTGAAAAGTTATTCAAATGGACTTGATAGAGCATGTTTCAAGTGATTTACAAGGTATCAAAGGATATTGCCAAGGCCCACTGAGGCAGTGTTTTTGGCCTTAGTGAGTCTTGTCAGGACCTGCTCCCTGCTAACAGTTGGGGGGGTTATACTAGTATATATTTCATAGGGGAGACAGGGGAGAATGGGGGGGAGTTGAAGTTTGAGCTGAGTTTGTCAACCGGTAAAATTACATTGTGTCATTCTATTTGTTGAAAGTGGCACTGTTCATAGGTTCATAGGTTCATAGGTTCATACTAGGCTATCTGCCCGAGGGCATTTATAAGCCTAGCCCATTGTTTTGTGGCTTACGCCACCCCTTTAGTATGGGGAACTATACCCATTATTTTGCTGTGCCTCTGTCGAGCAGTGACACTGAGGTAATTCCTGGGGTATATCTGCGATCTCCCATCCATTGGTCAAGATTTCTCTTGAACAAGGCCAGCGAGGTGCTCTGCCTCACATGTACCAGGATTTTGTTCCACAGCATAGGGAGTCTTTGGGTGATGAATCTATCCCTCCAGCACGTCCTATTAATAGCCGTGTCGAGGTTTAAGTCTCCGCCCTTGTGGCTCTGATGGATCTAGATTTTTGAGGTGAAGCATATTCATCAAATCTGGGTTTGACATGGCCTTGTATGTTAGGCAAAGGTCACCTCTGAGCAAGGTAGCGACTGAATAGAGCTGGAGTTCTTTCAGTCGGGCAGCATAGGACAGATTTTTGAGACCCTTTATCCTTTTGGTGAGGAACTTTTGTGGCCTCTCCAGCTGCTGCAAGTGTCGGGTCAGATACATTCGAATGGGGCATTGTACTCAATCATTGGTCTGATGAGTGATGAGTAAAGGGAGACTATGACCTCCCTTGAACTAGATGAGAATCCCTTCATGATAAGGTGGGCAATGTAGAAGGACTTCCTAACTACTTTAGCTACATGGGTGTCGAATGACAGACTACTATCAACCTGGGTCCCCAGGTCCCTGATAACTTCTTCTGTGCTCAGTGGATTGCCACCTATTTGGTAGCTAGGGTAACCTTGTTTTTCCCGAAGGGTATGACTATGCATTTTTGGCATTTAACTTTAGGCCGTGGCTCTGGCACCAGTTATCCGTTTCTGTGAGACCCTTCTGAAGGATATCTGTGTCAGATGTGTTTTCTACTATGGCCCAGTTTGCAGTCATCTGCAAACTTTGTCAGCCATAACCCTCCTGTGTTTGCTTGTACTTGGAAAAGTAGAAGACAAACAAGAGTGGGCCCAGGACTGAGCCCTGTGGGACACCACTTGTGACAGGCTTTGAGTCTGACATGGCGCCAGCAACTCTGACCCTGTGGGTTCTGTCACTCAGCCAGTTTGCAACCCATCTTGTGATGTATGGGTTAACATTTAAGCTGATGAGTTTTTCAATGATACCCGAGTGGGGTATTGTATCAAGGCCTTAGCCAGATCGAGGTAGGCTGTATGGACTGCCTTTCCCTCATCAATGGCTTTGGTGACTGTTTCAAAAAGTCAACCAAGTTTAAAAGGCATGATCTGCCTTTGACAAAGCCAAACTGGGTTGGATCCAAAGTCTCAAATTCCCTATGTCTTTATTTATGAGGTCCATTATGATCCTCTCCATGGCTTTGCAGATAAGGCTTGTCAAGCTAATGGGCGGTAATTTCCAGGGTCTGTGGAGGCACCGCCTTTGTGAAGTGGGACCACAGTTGCAGTGCGCCACTCCTGGACGTATCCAGAGGTAAGACTTTGATTAAACAGCTGTCCTAGCTGTGGGTTTAATTCCTCATTGAGTTCGTGGAGCACACAGCCGGGGACACCATCGGGTCCCATGGATGCTGTGTTTTTGCTTTGGAGAGAGCAGTTCTCACTTGGGCTGGAGATGTTTGGGGGCTGCACTCATTTGGTATAGATATCTCTCCTTTTGGGGGAGAAGTTTGCACTGAACCTGTCAGCCAGTATGTTGGCAATGTCTGTAGGATCAGTAATCTTCACATCATTTTGAACTAGTTCTGAGCATATCTGGGAGTTTCCTCCTAGGTTTCTAACATAGCTAAAGAAGGCCTTATGATTGTCTTTTGAGTCTTTAGCTATTTTTCTCTCGAAATTTGCTTTGGATGATTTTATGAGAGCTCTTAGTTTTTACTTATAGTGATCAAGGGTGTCTTACCTTTTAAGGATTTTGCTCTATCTTGTAGTAGCTTCCTCCTTTTGTTGTAGAGTTTGTTTATGGCTGGGGTCCACCAGACTGGACGCTTGTCTTTGGTACAAAGAGTCTTTGTTTTGCTTGGGATTGCCTTATCCATGCAGTCCTGCAGGTGCTGGTAGAAGGCGTTTGTAAGTGATTCAGCGGCTTGAGTATTGTTTTCCCGCTCGGGGCCTGAAAGGAGACCACACTAGTCTTTAGAAGTGTGAAGTCGGCTTTTGAGAAGTTCTTTACTGTGGTCTTTTTATTTCAGGTGGGGTGGGATGAGGACCTCCAGCGAGATTAGTTTGTGATCTGATCTCACCAGTGAGGGGTATACTTCTGGTGTTGAACATTGTGCTCCCATGTTCGTGATGATGAGATCAAGTATGTTATCTCCTCTTGTGGGGATGGTGACTAGTTGTTCCATGGCATTTGAGTTTATGAATTCCAGGAACTTTTGGGCTAGGGTGTTTGGGCTTGAGTAGTGTTCCCAGTCTATATTAGGGTAATTGAAGTCACCTAGTATGATGGTGTTTGGTGATACATTTATCCCTCTAGTGTTTTCAGGAAGGCCATGTGAGTTTCCTGAGTTTGTGAGGGTGGCCTGTAACATGCTACAATTTGCAGAGCAGTCTTGCCTATGGTTAATTGCACCTGGATGGTCTCCGATGCATCGTGCGTTGCCACCAGTCTTGAGGTGTGGGTGTCCTTGATGAATATGGATACCCCTCCTTTCTTGGTATTGTCTGGATTTTGGGGCCGGAACGCATGATATGAGGTAAAACCTGATAGCTGGGGTGCTCTCAGGAGCCTTGAACCAGGTTTCTGTCACAGCACAGACATCAATGTTCTCCATACTGAGAAGGGCCTCGAGTCGTGCATTTTGAGATTTAGACTTCTGGCATTGAGCAGCATTACCCTTAGTTTTTCCTTTTTGTGTTCTAGGGTGGTAGGTTTAGAATTTGAGCCTTGCCTAAAAAGGCACTATGGGGTGGCAAGAGCCTTTGCCAATATCCGGAATCCCAGGGTGACAGGTGCAAGCCGTCCCATGAAGCAGCGTGGCTTGTCCAGCATGTCATCCCAGGCAGACAGATACTGGATCCCCTTTGAATGACACCAGTGTTTAAGCCAATTGTTAAAGCTGATCATCTTATCTCTGTATTGTGGCATCATTCTTGGTGAAGGTAGGATACTGCTCAAGGTCAGGGTCATACCTGCCTGGGCTACATAATCAGAGAGCTCCTCAATGTCTCTTTTCATGTAGTCCAAGGAGGTACGTCTCAGGTCGTTTACACCAGCGTGGACAATGACTGAGTCATATTTGTACCTGCTGTTGAGAGACCTGAGTGCTTGCGTTATGTGGCGGATTCTAGCGCCCGACAGGCAGCTTACTGTGACCTTCTCCTTACTCAGTCTGGTGAGCGGGACATCAGTGTGTCTGACTATGGAGTCACCAATGACTAGTGTGTCTGGCATTGTGTTTGGCCTTAAGGGCTGTGACTGTTTGACACTCTGACTGTGAGGTCTATGTGTTGCGGTGTTGTGTTGTGTTCTGAGGTGGTGGTTGTTTGGGTGTCTGCTTTGGTGGCCTCTGCTGTTTTGGTAGATTTTTGATCAGAGCCTCGAGTATGTCTTTGTGTGTTTATGTGTATGATTTGAGGTTGTAATGGTACTATGTGAGACTGGGTCTATAGTGTGTGTGGTAACCTTCTCCTCCTGACTGGTCTTGCCAGTCCTATGTTGAGAGAGCTCAGCCTCCAGTTTGGCCGTATAGTTGCATCTCTCGCATGTATTTGTGTTTTGTGGGAGGAGGAAAGGGTTGTTCAGTGTACATGAGGCAATTGAAACATTGCCTCAATATTCCCAGGTTCACCAGCTGAGCAGGAGAGGACACTAGCAACTGATCCCTCGACATGCTAGAAGGGTAGACGAAAAACTTTAAAAAAGATTCGGGGACGTGGGTGACCGAGAAATGGGGGTTGCCTTTTGGGGTACTATCTATGACAAGAGTGCCGTATCAAGGTAATAAGTACTGTAGGAGCAAGTGCTAGGTTTAATAGATAGAGAATAGTCTACTTGGAGTCAAGTAGAGTTGATCTTTTTAGTTATAGGATACGCTGATTTGATCAGTAGTATAGTTCGAGGAAGGTAGTTTTAAGGGAAAATTTAAAGAGTGGACTTTAGGTAGCCCGAATAGTTTAAACCTGCTTAACCGGCACTGCCCTAGTGTGCAACAGTGGCAGCTCCGCACTAAATCGCTCTAAATCGCTTAACGCTTAGCTGCTTTATACCAGGGGCTGGAAAAAGCTAGAAACTGGCCCAAAACGACCAATAAACTACTAGTTACTGGCTGAAACCTCACAAAACTGGACAAAAGGCAGCTCAATGCTTCCCACTCCCACTGGTAAGCAAGGTAGCTTCCCTTCCCCCAAATAAGGCAAGGAAACAGTACACAGGAACTACAACCAAAGCCCAGGAATCAGCAACTCTGAAACTGGACTAAACTAGTAAAGCAGGAAAGCAAGGTAGCTTCCCTTCCCCCAAATAAGGCAAGGAAACAGTACACAGGAACTACAACCAAAGCCCAGGAATCAGCACTGATGCATGCTGCCTTTGAGGTCCTGGACATAGCTGTGAAATGATTTGGGGTTGTCTTTAGCCTGTGTGGCTATATTGATCTTGTCATTGGCTGTGTTGGACTTAATTAGTCCTCTTAGCTTCCTGTTTAGTTTAATTAGAGAGCTCCTATCATTATGGGAGTTGTCCTTCCTGATTTTAATCATAACTTTTTTTCCTTTTATTATAGACTCTATTAAGGACAGGATTCCATCAGTGTGGTTTGTTTTCAGAATTTGATTTAGTCTTGCTTCTAGTAGGTACAGCTTCCGCTATACAGCCATTTACATGGTTATACAAAGTCTCTGTGAACAGTTCCGCATAGGTTGCTGTGAACTTAAAGTTGGGAAGGGCACTGAATTTTAATAGACTCTCGCTTATTAGGATGCAATTTGCTTTGGAATAGTTCTTAATGGTTACAAGGTTGGCCAGTCTTAAGAGTTGATCTTTATTTCAAAGGAGATGGCCTTGTGGTCTGACCTCACCAGTGAGGACATGATACAGGGGAAGGTGGTGCAGCTCTCTCCCATATTATTGAGTACCAGGTCCAGTATGTTTGAACCTCTTGTGGGTGTGCACAAACAAATTAAAGCATAACTTGGACCAGTGAATAAAGATTTAGAAATGTATCCATGGTCTGGCACCTATGCCTCTTATGGACAGAAGCAGACTGTAAATTCTTGACCACACTTTGTTGGCCTATATCCAACCCTAAAAAAATACCCTGTGGTATCAAATCATGTCAGATACATTTGGGAAAGCATGGCTAGGCTTAAAAAGACCTCTAGCGCAGCTGACCTAGTAATCACCCACGAACCTAATACTTATTTACAAGGGGAAGGACAGGGATTTTGACTCTACATTACCACAGAGACAGGGGCATTCCTTGCATTAACCTATTGCATCCCATCACCTTAATTAGCAGCTGAACTATCCAGAGGAATCTTGATACACTGATTTAGCCCTGAGTACAAATTATGTATATGCACATCCTAAATAGTCACTAACATGATTAACAAGAAGTAAAAAACAAACTCCTCTTGAAGAATAAGCCTACAAGCCATCTTAATAACTATACACTAATAACTTTGCATCTGAAACTGTATAAATTATATACCAGAACTGATGCAGACAGAGCTTATAGTTACTTAGAAAAAATTCAGTCATGGCAGTAGAACAGAAAGGTAATGAAAGAAAAGTATGTGAAACAAAGGAGCATTTATTATTAAATAAATCCATTATAGACAGCTGTAAAACTGAGCAGAACCTAAGTAATGCAAGTGTGAATTACAAATAATAAATAAATAAATGAAATAAAAAAAACTGACAGCATTCCACATTCATGAATCATGGAATGTTTGTGGATGTATAAATTATATTGCAGTCGCTATGAAATAGTGGTAAAACATTTTACAACTGAGGCATGATACAAATCTGAAGAGGGATATTCTAAGGTAATTCTTTGGCACCACTTTTTATGCTTTACTCTTCATCTATTAAGCTGTTTACTTAATACATTAATCTATGGTTATAGACTAACATCAAGAAAACAACTTTGGCCAAAGACGCCTCATCCAATTTTTGTGGATGATGACTTAAAACTATGTAGATCATCAGACAAGCAACTGGAGGCATAACTAGAAATGGATGAAACTTTTTTAGACAATATGAGAATGGAATTTGGCCTGGACAAATGTCCCAAAGCAGCACTTACAGCATGAGAACCGAAACATCAAGAAAATATCAACCTGGAAGTGAAATCGAAAATAAAGTATAGAAAGGTGACACAGAAAAAAACATTCAGTAAACACTGAAAGAAAAGAATCTGGGAAAGGAAAGGTTAGTTTGCTGTTATTTTTTGTATTTCTGTATTGCCTTTCTATATTTTGAATACTGTAGTTTGTTTTCTTTACCTTGTGTTTTGCTTGCATTCTGTTTTAACAGCATATTAAAACTTCAAAAGAGACCACAGCTCTCTCTGTTCTGAGTCAGGCAGAATTTTTTTCCTCCCTCCCACCCATTTAAGTTGTCTTGTTAAATACCACTGTCTTTCTAGTTGCCCGCCTCTTATGTTAATCTGACCATATATCTCATTTCTTTCTACTTTCACTGGCTTATGTGAGTAATCACAAAACCATCACTTTTGAAATCCCACCCCTTCAATTATTTAAATTTATTGGCCATCCTACAGTATTTCATAGTACCAAAATACAAAAGTAACCACCTTTCAGTCCATCTTGCTGTTTTAAAATAGTAACTCTCCACTAAACCTTAACTTTTTAAACAGGTAAAACTCAAGTTACCTACTTTCATATCTAACTTCTCTAGTGCACACTGCAGAGTGCATTCTTTTCAATCTTACCTTTAAGCATCCCTGTTACTAGTACTTTCTCTAATACCTAAAAAGATCATCTCTACTTGACTCCAAGTAGACTTTTCTCTATCTGTTAAACCTAGCACTTGCTCCTACAGTACTTATTACCTTGATACGGCACTCTTATAGATAGCACCCCAAAAAGGCAAACCCCCATTTCTCGGTCACCCACATCCCCGGAATCTCTTTTAAAGTTTTTTTGTCTAGTCCTTCTAGCATGTCGAGGGATCAGTTGCTAGTGTCCTCTCCTGCTCAGCTGGTGAACCTGGGAATATTGAGGCAATGTTACAATTGCCTCATGTACACAGACAACCCTCTCCTCCTCCCACAAAACACAAATACATGCGAGAGATGCAACTATATGGCCAAACTGGAGGCTGATCTCTCTCAACATAGGACTGGCAAGACCAGTCAGGAGGAGAAGGTTACCACACACACTATAGACCCAGTCTCACATAGTACCATCACAACCTCAAATCATACACATAAACACACAAAGACATACTCGGCTCTGATCAAAAATCTACCAAAACAGCAGAGGCCACCAAAGCAGACACCCAAACAACCACCACCTCAGAACACAACACCTGCAACACATAGACCTCACAGTCAGAGTGTCAAACAGTCACAGCCCTTAAGGCCAAACACAATGCCAGACACACTAGTCATTGGTGACTCCATAGTCAGACACACTGACGTCCCGCTCACCAGACTGAGTAAGGAGAAGGTCACAGTAAGCTGCCTGTCGGGCGCTAGAATCCGCCACATAACACAAGCACTCAGGTCTCTCAACAGCAGGTACAAATACGACTCAGTCATTGTCCACGCCGGTGTAAACGACCTGAGACGTACCTCCTTGGACTACATGAAAAGAGACATTGAGGAGCTCTCTGATTATGTAGCCCAGGCAGGTATGACCCTGACCTTGAGCAGTATCCTACCTTCACCAAGAATGATGCCACAATACAGAGATAAGATGATCAGCTTTAACAATTGGCTTAAACTCTGGTGTCATTCAAAGGGGATCCAATGTCTGTCTGCCTGGGATGACATGCTGGACAAGCCACGCTGCCGCAAGGGACGGCTTGCACCTGTCACCCTGGGATTCCGGATATTGGCAAAGGCTCTTGCCACCCCATAGTGCCTTTTTAGGCTAGGCTCAAATTCTAAACTTACAATCCTAGAACACAAAAAGGAAAAAACTAAGGGTAATGCTGCTCAATGCCAGAAGTCTAAATCTCAAAATGCACGCACTCGAGGCCCTTCTCAGTATGGAGAACATCGATGTCTGTGCAGTGACAGAAACCTGGTTCAAGGCTCCTGAGAGCACCCCAGCACTATCAGGTTTTACCTCTTATCATGCGTTCCGGCCCCAAAATCTGGACAATACCAAGAAAGGAGGGGGGGTATCCATATTCATCAAAGACACCCACACCTCAAGACTGGTGGCAACGCACGATGCATCGGAGACCATCCAGGTGCAATTAACCATAGGCAAGACTGCTGTGCAAATTGTAGCATGTTACAGGTCACCCTCACAAACTCAGGAACCTCACATGGCCTTCCTGAAAACACTAGAGGGGATAAATGTATCACCAAACACCATCATACTAGGTGACTTCAATTACCCTAATATAGACTGGGAACACTACTCAAGCCCAAACACCCTAGCCCAAAAGTTCCTGGAATTCATAAACTCAAATGCCATGGAACAACTAGTCACCATCCCCACAAGAGGAGAAAACATACTTGATCTCATCATCACGAACATGGGAGCACAATGTTCAACACTGGAAGTATACCCCTCACTGGTGAGATCAGATCACAAACTAATCTCGCTGGAGGTCTTCATCCCACCCCCACCTGAAAAGACCACAGTAAAGAACTTCTCGAAGGCCGACTTCACACTTCTAAAGACTAGTGTGGTCTCCTTTAAGGCCCCCGAGCCGGCGGAAAACAGTACTCAAGCCGCTGAATCACTTACAAATGCCTTCTACCAGCACCTGCAGGACTGCATGGATAAGGCAATCCCAAGCAAAACAAAGACTCTTTGTACCAAAGGCAAGCGTCCAGTCTGGTGGACCCCAGCCATAAACAAACTCTACAACAAAAGGAGGAAGCTACTACAAGATAGAGCAAAATCCTTAAAAGGTAAGACATCCTTGATCACTATAAGTAAAAACTAAGAGCTCTCATAAAATCATCCAAAGCAAATTTTGAGAGAAAAATAGCTAAAGACTCAAAAGACAATCATAAGGCCTTCTTTAGCTATGTTAGAAACCTGGGAGGAAACTCCCAGATATGCTCAGAACTAGTTCAAAATGATGTGAAGATTACTGATCCTACAGACATTGCCAACATACTGGCTGACAGGTTCAGTGCAAACTTCTCCCCTCCCCCAAAAGGAGAGATATCTATACCAAGCGATTGCAGCCCCCAAACATCTCCAACGCCCAAGTGAGAACTGCTCTCCAAAGCAAAAACACAGCATCCATGGGACCTGATGGTGTCCCCGGCTGTGTGCTCCACGAACTCAACGAGGAATTAAACCCACAGCTAGGACAGCTGTTTAATCATAGTCTTACCTCTGGATACGTACCCAGGAGTGGCGCACTGCAACTGTGGTCCCACTTCACAAAGGCAGTGCCTCCACCGACCCTGGAAATTACCGCCCATTAGCTTGACAAGCCTTATCTGCAAAGCCATGGAGAGGATCATAATGGACCTCATAAATAAAGACATAGGGAATTTGCAGACTTTGGATCCATCCCAGTTTGGCTTTGTCAAAGGCAGATCATGCCTTCTAAACTTGGTTGACTTTTTCAAACAGTCACCAAAGCCATTGATGAGGAAAGGCAGTCCATACAGCCTACCTCGCTCTGGCGAAGGCCTTCGATACAATACCCCACTCGGGTATCATTGAAGAACTCATCAGCTTAAATGTTAACCCATACATCACAAGATGGGTTGCAAACTGGCTGAGTGACAGAACCCACAGGGCCAGAGTTGCTGGCGCCATGTCAGACTCAAAGCCTGTCACAAGTGGTGTACCACAGGGCTCAGTCCTGGGCCCACTCTTGTTTGGCATCTACTTTTCCAAGTACAAGCAAACACAGGAGGGTTATGGCTGACAAAGTTTGCAGATGACTGCAAACTGGGCGCCATAGTAGAAAACACATCTGACACAGATATCCTTCAGAAGGGTCTCACAGAAATGGATAACTGGTGCCAGAGCCATGGCCTAAAGTTAAATGCCAAAAATGCATAGTCATACCCTTCGGGAAAAACAAGGTTACCCCTAGCTACCAAATAGGTGGCAATCCACTGAGCACAGAAGAAGTTATCAGGGACCTGGGGACCCAGGTTGATAGTAGTCTGTCATTCGACACCCATGTAGCTAAAGTAGTTAGGAAGACCTTCTACATTGCCCACCTTATCATGAAGGGATTCTCATCTAGATCAAGGGAGGTCATAGTCTCCCTATACTCATCACTCATCAGACCAATGATTGAGTACAATGCCCCATTCGGAATGTATCTGACCCGACACTTGCAGCAGCTGGAGAGGCCACAAAAGTTCCTCACCAAAAGGATAAAGGGTCTCAAACATCTGTCCTATGCTGCCCGACTGAAAGAACTCCAGCTCTATTCAGTCGCCACCGCTTGCTCAGAGGTGACCTTTGCCTAACATACAAGGCCATGTCAAACCCAGATTTGATGAATATGTTTCACCTCAAAAAATCTAGATCTGTCAGAGCCACAAGGGCGGGAGACTTAAATCTCGACACGGCTATTAATAGGACGTGCTGGAGGGATAGATTCATCACCCAAAGACTCCCTATGCTGTGGAATAAAATCCCGGTATATGTGAGGCAGAGCACCTCGCTGGCCTTGTTCAAGAGAAATCTTGACCAATGGATGGGATATCGCAGATATATCCCAGGGATTACCTCAGTGTCACTGCTCAACAGAGGCACAGCAAAATAATGGGTATAGTTCCCCATACTAAAGGGGTGGCGTAAGCCACAAAACTATGGGCTAGGCTTGTAAATGCCCTCGGGCAGATAGCCTAGTATGAACCTATGAACCTATGAACCTATGGACAAGAAGAATATATGGGAATAGATGTTTGAACAAATGAGGAGAAAGCTTAGCAAGGGATAATTTATAAGACTAAAACTAGTATTGAAAGCTGCCTGGAATCTAGGATTGAAGTTCAAACTATAAATCAGTTTCCTTTTCCTTTTCTTATTTACAGCTTTGGTATGACTGACTGGTCCCAAAAAGCACTAGATCACTTGGACAAGAAAACAAACAAAAAAAGTTTCATGAATATCAGATGACATATAAAAATGAATACATGGCACAAGTACACATCCCTTGCTCTAAAGATGGATTGGGCCTCCTTGAAACTGACAATATTTCTAGGTCTTTGTATATATTTGTTGACATTGTCACATCTAAAATACTGGAAAATTCTAAACCATGAAGAAAACATGTCTAAGATGTCACCTTTTCTCAGGTTATCATGAAAGGAGCGAGAATAGAAAGTAAACCAGAACAGGACAAAAACAGGAGGCAAAGAAAGTGGCAAAAGGCAACATTTTGTTTATGGCTGTGATATACCTATGCCTGAGGCACTGTATACTGAAAGGCACAACACTGAGGCATGACTGTTACATTAAGGGTTGTGCAAACAAAACAACACACATGCAGCTGCAAAGCACTGGATACATGAACCACAAAGAATTAATGAAAATGCAAAAGTTCTGATTACATGGGATCATCCAATACAAAAAAATCAAAAAAGTTGAATAAAAAAATATTTTAGTTGAAGAAAAATTACATAGCATCAATCATTGAAATAGCTATACCTAGCAATTATAGTGTCCTCCATGCTGAAAGACATAAAGTCATAAAGTACCAGGTCTAGGATATGCAAGAAGAAATTAGAGCAACATGGAATAAAAACATCCAGACAGTTCCAATAGTAGTAAGAACAAGAAAGGTAATAAAAAGAATTTTCAGTCATGCTTAAATATGTTACTGATGCAGGTAACTCCACTTGAACTACAGAAGGAGCAGGATATTTTAAGTACACTGTGGATGCTCAGTAGAGTACACCTGAAAAAGATTAAAGACTGGAGCAACACATATTTCATTACCTTTAATTGTACCCCAGTTTAGGAATGGGGTGTATTTCCTGTCAGGGTATTAGAAATCCTAAACATTTACAGAAATAAAAAAGGAACATTTGGTCTTGCAAGAATAATGATGCTATTCCATGAGTTCTAATCTCCTTTCCACCTTCTCATTGAGAGTAAAGTCCAGATCCTTTCTTTATACAGTCCTCCAGCATATAATGGACTCTGCCTTCTCAAATGCTTCCTTATGGTCCGCTGTTCTGACAGTTTTACCTATATTTATATTTATGATAAATTCTATAACTGTTTTTGCAATTAAGGGATGTAGGATAACTTGTGATGAGTACAGGCCATGGACTAGTATGGATTTAATAGATGTTAAATACTAGGACATACAAAATACAGTGGATGAGCCTAAACATTTAGCTGCATTAAAATTGCTAAGGAGGAAGTGAGAGATGCATATACATACATTATTCATCCCAAACTGTATGTCAGTGATATTCCTTCAAGATCAGTCTGTGATATATTACTTATGATGCCCCTCCAATGCTTCATCTTCATCAGTTGTGCACTCAGACAGGCAGCACACATTCCTGGGTAATTAATGCTTCTCAAAAAAGCATTCAATTAATCTTCAGACGGTATATGAAGAGGCGATAAGACAACATTAATTTTTTGCTGTCATTAATTTTCAGCATAGTTTCAAAGTTATGCATCAACAAAACATCTTGTGGCAGTCATGGTAACCTTACTTTCATGTCAGCATGTATCTCATTTTTAAATAACATGCCAAAAGCTATATAATGAAAACTGAAGTATCCTAAGATTAAAACCATTCTGGCTGTGAGAAAATGTTTCTTACGTATCTACTGAGTAAGGCATAACTCTAGTCAAGTAACGCATGACCTGGTATACATCCTTATAATTAACCATTCAAAATACACTTATCACATGCAGACTGAATATACAGACCATGTATAGCAACTTCATTGTAAATGTGTGATAAACAACTTATATTAGTTCTAATTAGTTCACCACAGCTAGACAGGCAAACTGCAATGATAGAACAACTAGGGCTGACATATACATCCTTAGACAATTAAGCACAGATAATGATTTTTTTTAACCATAAAGCTATTTTGGCTCAAAACTAGCCTGTCTTCAACACCTGCACAGTAAGCTATGATCCTTTATAGATGAAGCAGTTTAACTCAAGGTTATGAGGTAAAAAAATCTTTGGCTTGTAGAGCTAGATTTGAAACCCTAATTCACCATTTGCATGCTGTGTGTTTCTAAAAAGTAATTTAATGAGACAATGCTCTTAGGTTACTTTTGCAAAGAGGCATTTGTGCTTAATGGGTTTACCTGCTTAGAAAATAAATGAAATATAATGAAAAACAAACTTATTGCTGAAACTAGAAATGAAGCTGCACTTCAAGTTTAACCAGCATTACTAAATAATGTGGCTCATATTGCACTCTTAAAGCCTTTCAGAATAAAGAGCCACTCTGCTCTGTGCTTTACCTCCCAAAATAAAATCCTCATTGCTCCACAACAGTGCTGCCTACAGACAATGCCTGTTTCACAAAGCTACAAACAGCTTACAGACAGCACCAAATCGCTCCTCGTCTAAACACCAAGTATAACTACTTCCTGAATGTATTGGAAACAGTTTTGCTATGAAAGTAGCTGCAGTATCTTACTCAAAATGTCACACTTCTCCTTTCAGGAAATTAAAGTAAGTATCAAAACTTGAAACAGCAAAAATTCTAGCTCTCAAAATCATGAGACATAAAATGACGAACTAGCATTATGCACTGGAGGCCAAAGTTTAAGGTACAGTCAGATGCTTCTACTGTAAAATTCTTTTTTAATGCTTTTGTCAGCGGTGACCTGCAGGAAAAACTCTGTCAGTTATCCACTGGTTACTGAAAACTGTATGAAATGTGGGAGGTGATGGTTGAGACTACATTATAGTAAAAGAATTAGGTAAGTAACTGGGGGATTAGGGCTTCTTTGTTCTGCTGGAGGAACAATGCAGATAATCTAGATGGCACTGAACTAGGTTAAGTACATTTTTTCTTCTCAGTAAGACCAACAATTACCAGTGGTTGTATTCATATCTGAATCCACTTTTCTTTTTTAAATGACATACGACAGAATTTGGTTATACTGATTTGACTTCCCTTTCATTGCTTCAGATAGTGTCTCCTGTTTTTGTGAAGTTTGATCCTATGCAGAACTAGGTTTGGGGGTTGTATAGTACATCAGTTATGGAGTAAACTTAGTGGCCATCACTGAGTTTGTCCTGCATAGTACAAGAAACTGAACTGTATCAAGACTGAACAGATCTAGGAACATTACTTCGTAGAAACACAACAAGAGTTATCAGAACCAATCAGATTTAACAGGAAGTTTAACAAGAGAGTCCACTGGCTGACAAAGTGTAAATATAAACTTGTATTAAAGTATAATCTATTTTACTAAATGAAAGATAGCTATGCAGCAAAGTATAAATCTGACAGATGAAATCAAGATGGAGCAGGGATTTTACAGAAACAATCATTAGCATATGGAAATGTGAATATCGGTATTAACAATCAGATTAAAGAATAAACAATGAGCATACTCTTTTTTTGGGGGGGGGCAGAGTTAAAGTCAGTAGTAGGAATTTTGCAGAATGTGTAAGTGATATTTCTACCTGATGGACATTTTTTACAAACAGTGCTTGAAAACACCGCATGAAAGACAAAAAGAATTTGTCAGGGAATATTACCTTATCTCCACAGGTTCCTGCATGTACTTTTGTTAGAAAAATGTGTATTTGAATATATGAGAAATGCTAGTTTAAAAGCAAAGTAGTATATAATGCATTTTATTCTATTAATCATATAATAGTAAGGATTAATTCATGTGTAAATGTAAGTAGTTTTGAAACTGCAGTGTGGCGTGAAGCAAAGCTGATCTTTGACCCTGGCAGAATGCTAGCTTAGCAAGTTTTAATGTTTATGCTTTTCACAAGTGATTACCTGCAGGGTCAGGAAATTAAATGTGTGAAATAATGAAATCTTCTGCTCTTTCCTGTTGGAATGATTTGGCCTTCTATATGTGTTACTGAGATAGCACGCAGCTGTGTGAGAAAGTGTAACAGAGAACAAAGACGTGTATTAAAAGACTGAAGCTGCTATTGTATTCGAACTGATATGAAACCTTGAAAAAGTAACTTTACAGAAAGACATTGGGCCAGATTCAGGAAGCCTCCGTGTAAGAGTTATAACTCTTACATGGAGGCTGCAGTTAAACGGTGTGATGTCAGCATGTCATGCATATGCATGAGGTGCATGAGGCATGCTGAATCACACTGTAACTCTTACACGGACCATGTAAGACAGTAGGGGGTGTGTCCGTTGGCTAAGCCCTGCAAGCTGACATGCCCCCGGAAGTCTATAATGGCTGAAAGTAAACAGCCACGAGAAAGGCCATGGAAATGTGAATAAACACACTACACAACAGATGCCCTCACAGACCAGCAATGTAAAGAGTGAACAGATGTTATAAAATGAAAATAAAAACTGTTTTATTTTTTTTTAAACCCTGTAAATGTTTGCTACTGTGTGCGCTCGTGTGCGCGGGTGTGCTACTAGCGCAACTGCAGTTAGCAATCAGTGGAAAAGGATATAAGAACTAAATATGCAAAGTAAGCCAAGAAGTAATAGCAGAGCGGTAGAGTTGTCGGCTTGAAAGCAGGCAGGCAAGGTTCGAGCCCACACAACACCCTTTTTTTTTTTTTTTTGGTAAATAAGCACTAAAAAGGCCCCTGACAGTATTGCACAAATGTAAAAGTATTTCCTTTTGTAAAATGGAATGAAATGGAGCATATATTTCCAAGTAATACAAGAATAAAAATTGTTAGAAATGTACTGAAAGCTAAACTACAGAGAGGCAGAGTGCCCGTAGCTAAGTAGTGTTTCACAATCTGCAAATTGCTTGCTCAGAGCTAAGCACTGGTTTAACAGGCTCAAACTGTGTGCAACTAGCTGTGCTGAGTTTAACATGTGTGTTACTAGCCAATTAAGGTGTAACCCAGCGCACACCGTTTGCGCGGAGCTCCCACAAGCTAACCGGCGGTGCGCATGCGTGAGCTCCGTGCAAACGAGCGCAGACCTGGTTTTAAGTGCTTAAAACTGCTTTTGGCATGTTTGATTGACAGGTCCTGAAGTCATTTCTAGACAGTCATAAAATTAAAATTCAGTGGTCAGATTTGAACCTAGGATACCATGCACTAGAGTCAAGGTACTAAACCACTAAGCCATGACAGCAGTACTTAGAAATGCAGAAATAGCATATATATAGGATGTAATCCAAAATGGAGCATGATAAAGCAGTTTCTGTGAAGTAGATACAATTCTAAACTGGCCAATCATAGAAATGTGCGGGAAAATCGGCATATATAAGCCCCATAGGTAGGAATACACAGCATAAACGATTGTAGAATACACCTGCAGGCAGAATGAGTGGAGTAGGGGAGGGACGTTGCTTTCGAGCACAGCGGTGGGGCATTGAGGAGTCCAGATACATGGTCTGGCTCCTAGTTCACCATCATGAGGCCCAACTCATGCAGGGCCAGGTCTCATGGGGAGCGTACAGGGTGGAGGCATGGGACCAGTTGGCTCATGATCTTACTAGTGCTACTGGGATTCCACGCACTGGTGAGCAGGTCCGTCACCACCATGCGGACCTGAAGCAATTTAAGCAAGACCAGTTGACCCAATGGATCCAGGAGGCCCGGGATATGCCCAACGCCCCACTACTGAGTAAGTTACATTTTACTTATGTATGTAAGGAATTCAACTAGCTGATACCATGGAGATGTGTATCCCAATATTACTTGTTTTGTATTACAGCTGCAGGTGTCTGGTCTATGAATCGACAGACACATGACCACAGACTGGTGCGGCTGCACCACCATGCAGGTTAGTAACCCCACCAAGTAGTTGTAAATAAATATTATAGTGTAGCATGTAGCAGAACACTGGAGTGCATTGCTTAAAAGTAATAGAATGTGCAAGCAGCAAGTAAAAGTCTGCAGGTATGGCTGCAACAAGTTCATCAGTATGCAAGTGAAATAGGAAATATAAGTGATAGAAATAAATAGTGCTGTAATACAGATGTCCCACCATTAATTAAATGTAGTATAACCTGCAGTAGTCTCAAGAGTACAGCTTCAGAATCTGAGGTAATCACATGTGAGATATATCCCCTGTTGAAATGCTGAATCATGACAGAAGTAAGGCTGCTGGAAAGTGTTGGAATCCCCACAGGTCTAATATGTGAACAAAGCCTAGAAGTACCAACCTGAACTGTGAAATTGCAGGATGTGTGAGAGTGACAGAAAGGGTCATGTATCAATGAATAAAGTAGTAATAACACCTGAATATATAAGCTTCAGTGTGGTTCTACAGAACTAAATGCATGTGGGAATTAAAACCTAACATCCCAAACTGATTTCAGTGTGTCTGACTCTTGAATGTTCAGGCCAAAATCTGTATATGGTGATCACAGTCAGCAATTTGCAGATAGAATAAATGATTGTCTGACATACTAAACATCCATAGTTGTCCCCTGCCCTGTCATCAAAGTGTAGCAGGATGATGTATCTGATCAAATTCAAAATAACTAGGATAGTGATGTATCTGTAACAGGTCTAGCATGACAGTCAAGTAAAAATCATTTGAAACTATCACCCACAAGTTAATTGTGTTTCTATTACAAATGTATATCAATGTATAATTTATGAATGTGTCATCATTTTCTTTCTCCACCCCACCCTATAATTGCAAATTAAAAAACCCACTAAATATTGGTATGTGAACATTTCATTAACCATGGACATTTGTCCTGTTTCAAAAATATATTCATGTCTGTTGTTGCATGTGCCCTGGTCATACCTGCAAACCTGCAAACCTGATGGCCTGTTGCCATTAATCAACCCTGCATGTTGTTTGATTGTGTATTTCCGTTCAAATAATGCATGTGATATTGATATGCTCATTGTTCAATGGTGTTAATATCTGGGTGTTTGTTTAATGGGAATACCAATGCATGCTGTTACAACTAATTTGAATGGAATAATATGCCACTAACCCAAACTAACATAACATACACACAAACCTAGAATGCTTGGGAAGGCAGGTCCCAGCGGACCCACCTCTCCCACCTCAGCTGGCGACTGCACCTGGCACTAGTGCCCAGGCAGGACCCTCCTCCGGTGGCCCTGTGCCACCTTCGGGTGGAAGCGCTGCAGGGGATGGGGCCCGTCCCCCCTCTGCAAGCGTGGCCGGAGGAGCACGTCCACTCACCCTCCAAGGTGTCCGGTCTGTGGTGCGAAGGGAGATCCAAAACTCTGTTCTTGGGCCCCTACGCCAGCTTGAGGCCCGGGTGGCACAGCTTACTGGCTTGCCCGTTGTCCCGCCTGCACAGCCCCCAGCACAGCCCCATCCTGGGCTGTAAAGGAACAGTGGCAACTGCCTATGGGTGGGGATATCAGTTCCACTGTTGCCATCTGTGGGCTCATGTGTCTTGGATATCCCAACCTCCGTCCCCGTCAATTGTGTAACCCCCCCCACATGTGTCATACACCACCCCTGTATGCGTCTTGTCTGTCTTGTCTGTTAACCCACCCAACCTACCTCCCCAGCTATACCGACTACCTCACCTGACATGCCACTCTCACCTGATAAAAAAAAAAAAAAGGGCACTCTGTACCCACAAAAAAATTACGCCCATACATAGCTGTCCATGTTGCACACATGTCCGCTGGACATTGAAACTGTTAATTACAATTGGCTGTACAACAGGTATTAATGTTGTCCTGACACCTCTCTCAGGGGTGGAAGGTTCCAAATGTCACACCAAATTGCATACAAATGCACAGCTGTTGCTGAGAAAGACATGGGCAGCTATGGGCCTCACCTACATCCTTCCTGCAAATTCCAAGCTTGTTTCCCTACTGTCTTATCCTCTTTGTGACCCCTTTTTCACCACTTTCCTGTCTCCCCTTTTTCTTTTCTTTCAAAGAAAATAGCGCGGGTGTGCGCTTGTGTGTGTGGAGCTCACCGCCAGTGCGCATGCGTGAGCTCCGCGCAAACGAACGCAGACCTGGTTTTAAATGCTTAAAAGTGCCTTTGGCACTTTTGATTGACAGGTCCTGTACTCATTTCGAAAGAAAAATAAATTCCCACTGCCAGTCTCAAACCCAGGACCTTGGTAACACTAGTCTGTATGACCTACCACTAAGCTATGACTCTCATACAAGAACATAGTGCTAAAATATATATAACATGTAATAGTAGGAATCAATATAAAGGCAATATAGGATGTGTACTACCCAAAGCATGTCAGGTAGATTTTTAATGCCTGAATTACTGGATTCCCATACTAGTTTAGTGTTCACGGAAACAGCCCTGCTAATTGTTAGCTTGTACATAATAATGTAAGGTAATGTACATATATGAAAGTATTATATGTACACACATATATATAAATATATTAATACATGTGAAACATAGTGGTATGTGTCAGTATTCACACACACTCACTACAGGAAACAGTGAAAATAAATGCAGCAACCACAATCTACAACACAGCCTGGCCCCTGTGAGACTTAATAACCCTTTTAACTGCGTAAAGGTGCCTTCAGCACTTTGATTGTCAGGTCCAATACTCAGTTTGAAAGAAAAATAAATTCCTACTGTCAATCTCGACCCCAGGACCCTGGTAACACTAGTCTGTATGACCAACCACTAAGCAATGAGTCTCACACAAGAGCATAGTGCTAAAATATATATAACATGTAATAGTAGGAATCAATATAAAGGCAATATAGGATGTGTACTACCCAAAGCATGTCAGGTAGATGTTTAATGCCTGAATTACTGGATTCCCATACTAGTTTAGTGTTCATGGAAACAGCCCTGCTAATTGTTACCTTGTACATAATAATGTAAGGTAATGTACATATATGAAGGTATGTATATGTACACATACATATATATATATATATATATATATATATATATATATATATATATATATATATATATATATATATATATATATATATATATATATATATACATATATTAATACATATGAAATATAGTGGTAGGTGTCAGTATCCATACACACTCACTACAGGAAACAGTGAAGATAAATGCAGCAACCAGAATCTGCAACACAGCCTGACTCCTGTGAGACCTACTAACCCCTTTAACTGCTTAAAGGTGCCTCCAGCACTTTGATTGATAGGCCCTGTACTCAATTTGAAAGCAAAATATAAGCATACAAGTAGGCCCTACCACAAGACCATTGTAACACTAGTCTGTATGACCTACCAGTAAGCCATGACTCTCATACAGGAATATAGTGCTAAAATAAGTGGAACATGTAATAGTAGGAATGAAGATGAAGGCAATATAGTGTGTGTACTACCCAAAGCATGTCAAGCAGACTTTTACTGTCCCAATTACTGGATTCCCATACTAGTGTAGTAACAGAAACAGCCCTGCTAATTGTTAGCTTGTACCCAATAATGTCAGCTAATGTACATATATGAAAGTATGTATATGTACACATATATATATATATATATATATATATATATATATATATATATATATATATAGAGCAATACATATGAAATATAGTTGTAGGTGTCAGTATGCATACACAATCACTACAGGGAACAGGTGAGAGAAATGCAGCAACCTGAATTTACAACACAGCATGAAGCATGAGAGACGTACTAACCTTCACACTCACAGAACACTGTCAACAGCATACCAGCATGGTCCACGCCCTTACAATCTGAAAGGGCAACGCCTATCTCACATACCCTTTTATAGCACTGTCCTGAAATCACAGTGAGACATGCAATCAGTACACAACTGGCTGCATGCAATTAGCAAATGCTGCCTTACAAATGGTGCAGCAGCCATCACATGGACCTATGCAGATACCTACAAAAGCATCCAGTACCCACACTCCACACATGCAATACATTCATTGCACAAAACTGACAGAGAAAGAGAGAGAGAGACAGAGAGAGAACAAAACAGAAATAAAGACAGCCAGCAGCAAAACCAGCAGCAGCAGCAGCAGCAAACAGCAAGCAGCAAGCAGCACCAGTGACACAGCAACAGCTGCCACAAACACAGGTAATGCAAAGTATCAGGTTAATACTGCATTTACTGTGACACCTCCATAGTTCACTATCTATAGGTATGTCCATGAGATAGGTTGTGTGTACATAGTCCTGAAATATATACATATGTAATATTGCTGTACATGTTATCCATACTTAAAACTTTCATAGCTTAGAACACAAGGCCAGTTATGCATATGATGCAGTAGTTCCCAGGGTCAGCAGGCAACCTCATTAGTTTAAATGTGTTATGTGCATCAGGTACTGTGGTACCCTGATTGCCACATCAAACATGTTTTCCATACGGAAATGCACACACAGAAACATCCCACATCCACACACTTGCCACATTCAGGCTTCAAAACACTATCTAGGTATATTCTGGTACATGTGCGTGTTACAGTAGCATGTGGCACTATACTGAGTACTGGCAGTTGTCTGTTGTCATGTTGTTTGTATAGAGCAAAAGGATTGTTCGTTTATCCTACTTCATTTTGCGGACATTACTTGAAGAAGTGTTACCTTAAGTGTTACCTTACATGCGTTATTGGTACCAACACCTTCTCTTTTGTTGTTTTGTTTGTATAGGGTGCTGTCAACATCACTGTTTGTTAAGGGAAATGTGCACCCTGCAGTGCATAGCCCCATTTGGCAAAAGCCACATCCCACCCCCACCATTGTGCACACACACTAACCCCACCCACAATAAAACACATACTTTCCATTTGCAAGATTCAAACCCCTACCTAACTGTGTTATGACACTAGAGGCAGACACATTAGAAGAGTGTGCTATTTACATTAGTGGGAGAAATACTTTCTAATGCTGTACTTAGAGGGTGCTGACATCATCTGTGTTTAGGAAGAGGGATATGCACCCTGTAGTGTGTTCTCCCAGTTGGAGGAAGGCACTTTTCCCTCACAGCATTATGCACACACACAAACCCCACTCATACTAACACACATACATTCCTTCTGCAGGATTCAAACTCCTACTTAACTATGTTATGACACCGGAGAAAGACGCATCAGCGGAGCGCACTATACAAACTACTGGAGAACTTTAATTCAGGTAATATAGTTATAGAGTGCTGACATCATCAGTGTTTCAAAAGGGGAATCTGCATCCTGTAGTGTACTGTCACAGTTGCTAATAGGGGCATTTCCCACACACACATTGATGTGTTTGAGGTTTGCATATGTGGGGGATCCAGTACTCCAGTGTGATTAGTATATGGTTCGATTGCAACAATGAGGGATATACTTCAAGTGGTGAGCATTTTATACTCATGTTTGTGATGATCAGGTCTAGTATATCTGCCCCTCTTGTGGGAAAGTTGACTACCTGTTCCATAGCTAAAGAGTGTCTGAACTATGGGAACCCTAGAGCTTGGGTATTGTGGCTTGAGTAATGTTCACAGTCTATGTTTGCGTAGCTGACGTCACCCAGTATGATGGTGTTTGCAGAGAAATCTATACTCTCCTGTGTCAGCATGAAGGCTGTGTGGGAGTCCTGAGTTTGAGAGGGTGCTGTAAGAGCTCCTCTGTGTCTCTTTCCATGTGGTCCAGGGAGGTACGTCTCAGGTTGTTCACACCAGCATGGACAATGACTGCCTCATACTTGTACTTGCTGTGGAGTGACCTGTGTGCTTGTGTTATGTGGCACATTCTATCACCCGACAGGTAGCTAAATGTGACCCTCACCTTGCTCAGTCTGGAGGCCGGCGTCATTCAACAGCTCATGTCAAGCATGTTCACACTCCTCATAAATGATGTGGAAACCTTCAAAGCCCCCAGGCCTGTTGAAAATATGTACCAGACTGCAGATACCTGTATAAAGGCATTCTATGGACACATTCAGGAATGCATGGATCATGCAATCACATATGAAAGCAAGACCCAATCCTCCAAAGGCAGACGTCCTGTGTGCTGGACACCAGTCATAAACAAACTATACAATAGAAGGATGAAGCCACTACATGATACAACAAACTCCCAAAATGTGAAGGCATCACTGATGAGTATTAGAAGACAACTACAGGCACTCATAAGATTGTCTAAGGCCATCTTTGAGAGAAGATTCCACAATACACTGAGGATAATCACAAGGCTTTCTGTAGTTATGTTAGGAACCTGGGTGGTAATACCCAGATATGCTCAGAGGTAGTCCAAGATGTCACACGAAATGCCAAACACACAGACATTGCCATCATCCTAGTGGACAGGTTCACTGCTACCTTCTCCCCCCCACCACACCAAAAGGGCAAATATGTCTCCCAGCAGAGTGCTGCCCCCCCTGACATCCCAGATGCTCAGGTAAGAGCTGCCCTCTCCAAAGCAATAAACACTGCATCAATGGGACCAGACAGTGTCCCAGGCTGTGTCCTACATGAACCCCAAGAAGAGCTACACCCAGACATAACACTACTGTTCAATCCCAGCCTCACTACACAATATATGGCCAAAGAGTGGCATACAGCAACAGTGGTCCCTCTACATTCAGGTGGTGCCTTAACGGATCCTGGACACTATTCGCCCCATACGTCTGAATAGATTGGTCTGCAAAGCTATGGCAAGGATCATCATGAACCTCATATATATAGATATTGGGGACCTACAGACATGTCACCATACACAGTTTGGCTTTGTTAATGGCAGATCCTGCCTCTCAAACCTGTTTTATTTCTTTGAAACAAGTCACCAAGGCCACTGTCTAGGGGAAGGTGGTCTACACAGCCTACCTGGACCTTGCAGAAGCCTTTGATACAATACCCCACTTGTGCATTCTAGGGAAGCTCACCAGTGTACATATTAACCCCTATGTCACTACAGATATTGCACAGTGGCTCAAGGGCAGAACACACATGGTTAAAATCACTGGAGCCATGTCAGCCTCAAAAACCAGTTACAAGTGGTGTCCCACAAGGCTCAGCCCTGGGATCTGTCATGTTCATTATATATTTGTCAGAGGTACAGGCCAACATGGAAGTACTGTGGCTGAGCAAGTCGCAGATGACTGCAAACCGGACACCATAATCAACTCTCCAGCTAACACACGCATCCTCCAAAAGGGCCTCTTGCAAACACATGACTTGTGCCACAGCCATGGCCTCAAGCTGAATGCCAGAAAGCGTATAGTCATCCCCTTTGTCAAACACAAAGTGACCACAAAGTACCACATATGTGTTAATCCATTAAGTGCAGATGAAGGAATTATGGACCTTGGGGTACACAGGTTGATACCATTCTACCATTTGACAACAACATGGACAAAGTGGTTAGGAAAACATTTTATATGGGCCACATCATCATGATGGGATTCACATGTAGATCAGGGGAGGACATTGCGCCTCTTTACTCATCCCTCATCATGCCCATAATTGACTACAATGACCCTGTTAGCATGCACCTTACCAGACACCTGCAGCAACTGGAAAGACCACATACATACCTCAACAAGAGGATCAAAGGGCTCAAACAGATGCCACATACTGACTGGTTAAAGAAACAGCAGCTCTACTCAGTGGCATACTGCCTCTTCATAGGCAATCTGTGCCTGACATATAAAGCCATGTCAAACCCTGACTTAATGGCCATGCTGCACCTCAGAATATCCAGATCCCATCAGGATACACGCTGGAAAGACTTGAACCTCAGGAGTGATATACATAGCACATGCTGGAGGGACACATTCATAACTCAGAGGCTCCCTTCATTCTGGAATATTATCCCAATAGAGGTTAGGCAGAGTCACTCAGTGACTATCTTCAAGGGTGATATTAATGACTGGATGTGACATTGTAGGTTTACCCTGGGTATCACTTATGTGTCACTGTTAGGCAGAGGCACAGTATACTAACCTTGGAAAAGGGCATAGCAAGATAGATTTACAATGCATGGTGAAAGCCACACACATTCTGGCTAGGTGTATAAATGCCCTAGGGCAGATATCCTTGTATGAACCTATGGACCTATGTATCTTGTTCACCATTGGCCCTATGTGCTGTTAATCACCAATGCAATCTCAATACTATGGTAGCATGTGCAAGGTCAGTTGTCAGCCACCTCTATGGTACAGTTGTGGAATATGTGAGTCATGTAGTAATGTCACAGCTGCCACATGTACACAGTCAACCCTATCCCCTACCCATGGATGTACAACACATGTATGAGATGGAAACACATGGCCAAACTGTGGACTAAGCACTCTGAACCCAGTACTGGCATAACCTGTCAGGTGGCATGAAATACTACAGTGACTGCAATACCAGTCTGATGTGGACCTACACTGACAGCAATACAAGCACGGAAACACACCGGGCCATTCGTGGAGCCTAAGGATAGCATCCTGCATGACTGGCAGACACCTCTGCAGCTGGCAGACAGGCATACGTTAGGCCTGCACACAGCACGCATAACACATAGCACACAAATCCTGTGTGCCAAACAAGCACAGTCTGTACAGCTATACAACACTACTGCTGCGGTTGTGTTAGGTACTTTAATTGTTCAGTACAGTGAGGACATGCTCACCAGGCTGGACAAGGTGAAGGTCACAGTGATATGCTCATGGGGCACTATGGTCCACCACATAACACAAGCATACAGGTCAGTCAGATGCATGGACACATATGACTCAGTCATTGTCCATGCCACTACAGCTGATGTGTGATGTCCCTCACTGGGATACATGATAGGGAACATGGAAGGGATCACTGAGCAAGTGACACAGGCTGGTAGAACCCTGACCTTGGTTGGCATCAGACCCTCACCAGGGATGCTGACATATTACTGAATGCTAATGAATTACTGTAGCTACAACACCCTAGCTGAACGGTTCTTAGCATGCAGTCACTGCATTGCTATGGAACAACGTCTTACCACTCCCACAACAGGTGAAAACATGCAGCACCTGTTCATCAACAACATGTACACTATATGCCCCAGACCAGGTGTGTAACCCTCACTACTAGGCTGATAGCATCTACATCTCACACTGTATATACACATCCCACATGCAGCACCTGCACAGAAGACCACAGTCATAATGTTACCCTGTGCAAATACCATGTATTCACAAGTGGCAGGCATCACACATGGTAACTATTGAAGGTCACAGGTACATATGTGTATTGGGCACACACATACATCATGTGTGCATTGCCATAACTGGTTTAATCAATGTCATGCATTATTGTGAGAGACAACCCGCACACATGGGCATTCTGTGTGGGCAAAACACACGTGACATGTCTGTAATCAAAAGCCATAAATAATTGTGATATCGTTTAGAAAGGGGTATGTGCATCCTGAAGTGTGTTTTCCCAGTTGCCAAAAGGGATTTTTTTTTTCATACACACACACTTGCTGGATTTAAACCCCTACCTAACTATGTTATGACACTAGAGACGGACGCATTAGCAGAGCGCGCTATTCGCATTACTGGGAGATTTCCTTTCCCCTGATATACTTATAGGGTGCTGACATCATCAGAGTTTAGAAAGTGGAATGAGCATCCTGTGGTGTGTTTTCACAGTTGCCGAAAGGGATGTTCCTTTCTTACACACACACTTACGCCCCTTTACACACACTTGCCACTTGCTGGATTCAAACTCCTACCTACCTATGTTATGACACTAGAGACGGACGCATTAGCAGAGTGTGCAATTCGTATTACTGGGAGATTTCCTTTCCCCTGATATACTTATAGGGTGCTGACATCATCAAAGTTTAGAAAGGGGAATGAGCATCCTGTGGTGTGTTTTCACAGTTGCCAAAAGGGATGTTCCTTTCATACACACTTACTCCCCTTCGTACACACTTGCCATTTGTTAGATTCAAACCCCTACCTAACTATGTTATGACACTAGAGACGGATGCATTAGCAGAGCACGCTATTCGCATTACTGGGAGATTTCCTTTCCCCTGATATACTTATAGGGTGCTGACATCATCAGAGTTTAGAAAGGGAATGAGCATCCTGTGGTGTGTTTTCACAGTTGCCAAAAGGGATGTTCCTTTCATACACACTTGCCACATTCAAACCCCTACCTAACTATGTTATGACACTAGAGACGGATGCATTAGCAGAGCGCGCTATTCGCATTAGTGGGAGATTCCTTTTCTCCTGATATACTTATAGGGTGCTGACATCATCGGTGTTTGGAAAGGGGAATGGGCATCCTGTGGTGTGTTTTCACAGTTGCCAAAAAGGATGTTCCTTTCATACACACTTGCTGGATTCAAACCCCTACCTAACTATGTTATGACACTAGAGACGGACACATTACCAGAGCATGCTATTCGGATTACTGGGAGATTCCTTTTCTCCTGATATACTTATAGGGTGCTGACATGATCAGTGTCTAGAAAGGGGAATGAGCATCCTCTGGTGTGTTTTCACAGTTGCTAAGAGTAACATTTGGACTAAGTGTGAGCATGCCCAGTTCAGCCTTCCCATGGCATGTTGTGTGAAAGATGTCTCATTTATCTAAGTGTGTGAGCATGCCCAGTGTGAGCTTTCCATATGTTGAACTCTGCAGCCCATCACATTTGTGGATGAGTGTGACCTTCAACAAATATCTCCAGTTTATGGTTGTGTGTTCTGTGCCATGTTGTGTAGTTACTGTCCAAATGCTTTTTGTGTGAACACAACAGGGATTATACTGTGCCTGTAGGTTTTGCATGGAATACTTTGCATACAATTGTCAACATCCGTTCATACTGACCTAACACTGTAGTACTATATAGTGTAGTGGTTCAGTACTTTCAGTGTGGTGGATAGTAACCTGGGCTTTAGTCCTATCACTGCTTTACATTTCCATAGTGTGCACAACAGCCTGGTTAGGGTCCAGTTGTGCACATCTGCACAAAGACGGTGCCTCTACGGACCCTGGTAATTACCGCCCCATAAGCTTAACAAGTCTAGTCTGCAAAGCTATGGAGAGGATCATAATGGAGCTCATAAACAAAGATATAGGGGACATGCAGACATTGGACCCATCCCAGTTTGGCTTGGTCAAGGGCAGATCATGCCTTTTGAACTTGGTCGACTTCTTCAAAACAGTCACTAAGGCCATTGCTGAGGGAAGGGCAGTCAATACAGCCTACCTTGACCTTGCAAAGGCTTTCGACACAATACCCCACTCAGGTATTGTAGAAAAACCTACCAACCTAAATGTAAACCCATATGTCACAAGATGGGTTGCAAACTGGCTTAAGGACAGGACCCACAGGGTTAGAGTTGCTGGCGCTATGTCAGACTCCAAGCCGGTCACAAGTGGTGTCCCACAGGGCTCAGTCCTTGGCCCCCTATTGTTCGTCATCTACTTCTCAGAGGTACAGGCCAACACGGGAGGACTTTGGCTGACAAGGTTTGCAGATGACTGCAACCTGGGCGCCATACTGGACAGTGCATCAGACACAGATATCCTTCAGAAGGGACTCACAGACACTGATAGCTGGTGCCAGAGCCATGGCCTGACGGTAAATGCCAAAACATGTATAGTCATACCCTTCGGGAAAAGCAAGGTAACCCCAAGCTACCATATAGGTGGCAATCCTGTAAGCACAGAGGAGGTTATCATGGACCTGGGGACCCAGGTTGACAGTGGCCTTTCTCCTGACACTCACGTTGCTAATGTGGCTAGAAAGACCTTCTACATTGCCCACCTGATCAGGAAGGGATTCACATCCAGATCTAGTGAGGTCATTGTTCCCCTGCACTCTTTACTTATCAGACCAATGATCGAGTACAATGCCCCATTCTGGATGTATCTCACCCAACATCTGCAGCAATTGGAGAAACCCAAAAAGTCCCACACCAAAAGGATAAAGGGTCCCCAACATCTGTCATATGCTGCCAGATTGAAGACACTCCAGCTCTATTCAGTCACATACCATCTGCTCAGAGGTGACATGTGCCTGACATGCAAGGCCATGTCCAACCAGGAAGTAATGGACATGCTCCACCTCAAAATCGCCAAATCCACCAGAACCACTAGGGCAAGTGACTTAAACCTTAGCAGGGATATAAGTAGGACATATTGGAGGGATAGATGTACCACTCGGAGACTCCCTATGCTGTGGAATACAATCCCGGTCCATGTGAGGCAGAGCACCTCACTGGCTCTGTTCAAGGGGAATCTTTACCTGTGGATGGGGGATCATAGGTTTATCCTGGGGATCGTCTCTGTGTCACTGCTGGACAGAGGCACGACAAACTAATGGGCACAGTATTGTTTCCATATAAGGGGTATGCCACAAAACTCTGGGCTGGGCTTATAACTGCCTTAGGGCAGATAGCCTAGTATAAACCTATGAACCTATCTGACCATGTTGCATTATGTTCGGATATGAACTACTTACAACAGCCTCATCCAACATCAGTAGTGTATTCCACAACATAGGTGTACATTGGCAAACACTACTAATGTGCCCTAGGCCATTTCTAATGCTAGTCAGAGAGTGTGTTTGTCCTTCGACACATTGTAAGTGTAGTTTGCCATGTCATATGTCTTGTTTAGTATACTGTGCCTCTGTCTACCTGTGACGTAACATTGATACCCAGGGTAAACCTACCATCTCCCATCCACTCATTAAGATTCCTGTTGAGGAGAATCAATGAGTGACTCTATGGATAACCTGTACTGGTAGTTTACTCATGCGTGGGTGGCTTCTGTGTTATGGATAATGCAGTACAGCTTGTCCTATGTATGTCAGTGCTGGGGTTCAGGTCCCTCATGTGCATAGCTCACTGCCATTCAGATTGTACAAGGTGCAGCATGTTCATTGATTCCAGCTTGGACATGGCTTTCTACATCAGGCACAGCTTGCGTCTGGGTGGCCAGCATGGCAGTGTGTGGAGTTGCACTCTGTTTAATCAGGCGACACATTACATGTGTCCCAGCTCTTTGATACTCCTGGTGAGGTACTGTTGTGGACTTTACAGTTGATGGAGGTGTCTGCTGAGGTACACCCCACAGGGGCTGTTGTGGTCATTTGTAATGCTGATGAAGGATAACTGCAGAACCACAATGACCTCCCCTTATCTAGATGTCATAACCTTCATGATTAGGTTGGTATATGGATTGTTTCTGTTAACACTACAGCCACATGTTTGTCCTATGCAGGATATCTATCACCTTGTGTACCCAGGTCTGTCATTACATGTGAAGTATGTAATGGGTTAACACCTATGTGGTAATTGGTCACTTACTGTATATCCACAGAGGTTGACTATACAGTTTTCTCCATTTAACATGCTGACATGGCTATGGCACCGGTTGTCTGTTTCTATGTGGCCCTTTTGTGGGATGCTTGTGTCAGCTGGAGTGTCAGATATGTTAGGTGGTTTGTAGTCCTCTGCAAACATGTTCAGGCACAGTCCTTACATGTTGGCCTGTACCTATGGGGCATATATACCAGACGGGGAAGGTCCCAGGACCAAGCTTTGTGGGATACCTGTTATATGTGGTTTGTAGTCTGACATGGCTCCATCCATTTTGCTAACTTCCTGTTGAAGAGTGTCAGTGAGGGTCTCTGCCTAACATGTAGTGGTATTCTGTTCCAGGGTGTGGAGAGACTCAGGGTTAGGTATCTGTCCCTCCAGCACATCCTATTTGATTATGTGTTAAGGTTGACATCTCTGACTCACACAGCTCCGATGGCTTTGATTTTTCTGGGGTGGAGCATGTCCATTACTTCTGTGTTGGACATGGACTTGTACAACAGACATACAATGCCTCTGTGTTGGCAGTATGTGACTGCATTCGGCTGTGGTGTCTACAGCCAGGCAGCATATGAGATATAGTTGAGACCCTTTCTGACTCTTGCTGAGGTACCTTTGAGGTCTTTCTAACTGCTGCAGGTGCCAGGTAATGTACATCCCACATGAGGCATTGTATTACAATATGGTCTGATAGGGCAACAGTATAGGGCACAATGACCTTTGTTGACATAGATGTGAATCCTTTCATGATACAGTGTCCAATATAGACAGTCTTCCTAGACAAATTGGCGATGTGGCTGTCACATAACAGGTGACTGTCCACTTGTGTCACTAGGTCCCTGATTACTCCTTCCACACATAATGGTTTACCACCTATGTGGTAATTTGTGTGTACCTTGTTTTGTATTTGGTGGTACATTCATACTGTCCACTGTCTTCAGGACAGTGGGGTGGGGTTCCTGTGTGTGAGAGTGTGGTCTGTAGCATGCTACAGACTGTACAGCAGTCTTGCCTACAGTAGTTGCACATGGGTGGACTGCAATGACATAAGCATTGTCAGTTAACTGGATGTATGGCTGTCTGTGCTGAATATGGATACTCACCCTCATTTTATGTTTTGTTACAGGTTTTGTGGCCATAACACATGATATGTGGTATTACCTGGTAGTGCTGGTGTGCTGTCACGAGGCTTGCAGCAGGTTTGTATCACTGGACAGACATCAATGTTCTCCATACTGGGGAGGGCCTCAGGAGCATGCATATTGAGGTTTACACATCTGGCATTGATCAGCATTACCCTTCTGTTTCTTTCCAGTTTTGTGTTCTATGGTGGTGGGTTGCTCTTTCGGCCTTGACTACGGGAGGATCTCTGTAGTTTGCAAAAGCCTTAGGCAATATCCAGACGCTCATGGGTAACAGGTGCAAGCCATCCCTGGGACAGCAGCATGTCTCACTATGGAGTCACCTATTACAACTGTATCAGGCATGTTGTTTCTCCTTCTGTCCTGTGACTGTTTGGCACACCAGCTTTGTGTACTATGTGTTACATGTGCTATGTCTGGGGTTTGTTTTATTGGGTGTCTGCTTTGGAGGCTTGTGTTGGTGTTGTGTGTTTGTAATTAGGGCCTCTGGGAATGTTTTTGTGTTTATGTGTTTGGTTTATAGTCGTTGTAGGTCTATGTGGGACTGGGTTTGTGGTATATGTGGTTACCTTGTCCTCCTGACTACTTTTGATAGTACTGATTTGGGGGTGCTCAGGCCCCGGTTTGGCTACCTGGTTGCGTCTATCACATACATTTCTATTTATTGGGGTGAGTTGTTGTTGTGTGTGTACTTGGGACAGGTGTCACATTGCCACTGGATTCACAGATTATACTTGTTTTGCCTGGCCTTAGTGGATTGTATGTGTGGACACATTTTATTGCCATACTAGTGATCACTGATTACTTCACTTTTCATGTTTTGTCTATCATGTGGTAGCTTCCTCATTCTCTTCAATGGTTTAGTAATTTATGGTGTCCAGCATGCCAGATGCCTGGGTGTATGGCATTGTGTCTTGTTGTTTGTGACTGCAGACTCAAAGCACTCTTGGCTGTGTTCATGGTATGCCTGTATAACATGTTCTGCAGTGTGTCCCATATTCTGGACCTGCACAGGGCTTTTCATGGATTCCACATTGGTTTGTAGGGGTGCAAGCTATGCTTTATACATGTGTTTCACTGTGGTAGTCTGGCCAGGGACTGGGGTCGTGATGTGTAACTACAGTGTGATTACTCTATGGTCTGGTCTTACCAGTGAGGGATACACTTCTCATCTTGACATCCATTACACATATTTCTGATTATCACATCCAGTATGCTTACCCCTCTTGTGGAAGTGTTACATTTTGCATGTCCGTTTTGTTTGATGGAATCTGGGAAATTGTCTACACTTGTGTCATTGCTAGTATAATACAAAGAGTATAGTGACAAACACCTCAAAAGCTGACTTCACACTTCTTTGGACTGAGATGGTATCCATTAAGCCTACTGGGCCAGTGGAAACCACAACACACAATGGTGACTCCTTCACAGACACTTTCTACGGACATCTCCGAGATAGCATGGACCATGCAATCACAAATAAAAACATGACCCTCTCCACCAAGGGAAAGTGGCCTGTCTGGTGGACCACAGCCATAAACAAACTGTATAACAGATGAAGGATACTAATGCAAGACAGAGCTACATCTCCTAAAGGGAAGGCAGCTGTGAGCAGCACTAGTAAAAAGCTACATTCTCTCATAAAGACATCCAAGGTCAACTTTGAGACATAAACACCAAAGACGATAAAGATAACCACACTGCCTTCTTCAGTTATGTCAGACACCTGGGTGGGAACCCTCAGATATGCTCTGTGTTGGTACACAACAACATATATTTCAGTGACCTGACAGATATTGGCAACATTCTGGCAGACAGGTTCAGTGCAATTTTCCCCTTCCCTCACCCCAACAGAAGATAGTTATCACAGATGAATGTAACCTCACTGTCATCTCAGATGTCCATGTGAGAGCCGCACTCAGCAAAGACAAGAACACAGCATCAATGGGACCTGATGGTATCCCCAGTTGCATGCTATGTGAACTCCAGAAGGAGCTAAACCCGTATATACAAATGCTATATAACCTTAGCCTTGCTACAGGATATGTACCTGAACACTGGCGTACAGCAACAGTGGTCCGAATCCACAAAGGAGATGCCTCCACAGACCCTGGGAACTACCACCACACAAGCTTAACCAGCCTTGTCTGCAAAGCTATGGAAAGAGTCATTATGGAGCTCTTAAACAGAGACATTGGTGACCTACAGACCCTTGATCCCACCCAGTTCAGCTTTGTACAGGGCAGATCCTGCCTTTTGCACCTAGTTGACTATTTTGATACTGTCAGTAGGGCCATTGATGAGAGCTACATGGTCCACACAGCCTACCTGCACTTGGCTAGGGCCTTTGACACAATACCCCATGCAGGCATCATAGACAAGCTCAACAGCTGAAATATAACAACATATGTCACAGGATAGTTTGCAAAATGGCTAAGAAACAGAACCCATAAAGTCGACATTGCAGGTGCCTTGTCAGATTCAAAGCCAGTCACAACTGGTGTCCCACAAAGATCTGTCCTGGGACCCCTCTTATTTGGCATTTACTTTTCAGATGTGAAAGCAAACATAGGAGGGTTGTGGCTGACAAAGTTTGCAGCTGACTGCAACCTAGGCACCATAAGTGAATACATCAGCCGGCACACACATCCTACAGAATGCCATCACAAAGACAGATAGCTGGTGCCGAATCATGGCCTGAAACTGACTGCAACTGATGTGTAGTCATCCCTTTGGGAGGAACAAAGTACCCACAAATCAATACATAGACAGCAACCCACTGAGCACAGAATACAAATCAGACACCTGGGGACACATGTAGATAGTGACATCTCGTTTGACACCCATGTTGCCAAAGTGGTTAGAAAGACTTTCTATCTTGCCCACCTTATCATGAAGGGTTTTCCATCCAGATCACAGGAGATCATTGTACCACTATACTTCTCCCTTATCAGGCCCATGATTGAATACAAAGCCCCATTTGGTATGTACCTCACCCAGCACTTGCAACAGCTGGAGAGACCCCAAAAGTACCTTACCAAGGAGATCAGGGGTCTACAACACATGTCATATGCTTCCAGACTAAAGGAAATCCAGCTTTATTCAGTGGCATACCGCATACTTACAGGTGACCTATGCCTGACATACAAGACCATGTCCAATCAGGATGTGGTGGACATGCTCCACTACAAGCAATCCAACTCCACCAGAACCATGGGAGCTGAAGATTTGAACCTCAGCACATACATGTATAGGGCATGTTGGAGGGACAGAGTCATAACTCAGAGGCTTCTCACACTCTAGCAGAGTATCCCAGTTCATGTTAGACAGAGTCCCTCACTGACTCTCTTCAAGAGAAGTCTGGACAACTGGATGTGGGATTGTAGTTTTACCCCAGGGGTCCTCCCTGTGTCACTACTAGACAGAGGCACAGTCAAGGTATTCAATTATGTACGGGGGTCATAATGTGTCACTACTAAGTGAGAGGCACAATATTCGGAATCTATTCTGTACACTTATTACCACTATAAGGGGTGGCAATAGCCACATCACTATGGCTAGGCTTATAAATGCATTAGGGCAGATAGCCTAGTAGTAAACTATGAAACTATGAAACTATGGTGTATGTGTAGGTATTGTCAGTCAAGAAATATAATGTGGTTTGGGGGGCTTGATATCTTCCTGTCTTCCAACAGTTTTTTGTCTATTCCTTCTAGCATGTCAAGGGATCAGTTGCTAGTGTCCTCTCCTGCTCAGCTGGTGAACCTGGGAATGTTGAGGCAATGTTACAATTGACTCATGTACACAGACAACCCTCTCCTTCTCCCACAAAACACAAATGCATGCAAGAGATGCAACTATATAGCCAAACTGGAGGCTGAGCTCTCTCAACATAGGACTGGCAGGACCAGAGAGGAGGAGAAGGTGATCACACACACTACAAACCCAGTCTCAGATAGCACTATCACAACTTCCAATCATACACATAAACACACAAAGACATACATGGAGCCTCTGATCACAGATCAACCATAACAGCAGAGACCACCAAAGCAGACACCCAAACAACTGCCTCCACAGGGCACAGCACATGCAACACATAGACCACAGAGTCAGTGTGCCAAACATTCACAGCCCTTAAGGCCAAACACAATGCCAGACACACCTGTCATAGGTGACTCCATCGTCAGACACACTGATGTCCCGCTCACCAGATTGAGTAAGGAGAAGGTCACAGTAAGCTGCCTATTGGGCGCTGGAATCCACCACATAATGCAAGCACTCAGGTCACTCAACTGCAAGTACAAGTATGACTCAGTCATTGTCCAAGCTGGTGTGAACGACCTGAGATGTACCTCCCTGGACTACATGAACAGAGACATAGAGGAGTTCTCTGATTATGTACCCCAGGCAGGTATGACCCTGACCTTGAGCAGTATCCTACCTTCACCAAGAATGATGCCACAATACAGAGACAAGATGGCCAGCTGTAATAATTGGCTTAATCTATGGTGTCATTTAAAGGGGATCCAATGTCCATCTGCCTGGGATGACATGCTGGACAAGCCACGCTGATTCGCAGGGGACGGCTTGCACCTGTCACCCCTGGGCTTCCGGAATTTGGCTAGGGCTCTTGCCACCCCCATTGTGCCTTTTTTAGGCAAGGCTCAGATTCTAAACCTACCACCCTAGAACACAAAGAAGGAAATAAACTAAGGGTAATGCTGCTCAATGCCAGACGTCTCAACCTCAAGATGCACGCACTCGAAGCCCTTCTCAGTATGGAGAACATCGATGTCTGTGCTGTAACTATAACCTGGTTCAGGGCTCCTGACAGCACCCCGGCAGTATCAGGTGTTACCTCATATCATGCATTCCGGCCCCAAAATCCAGACGACACCAGGGAAGGAGGGTGGGTGTCCATATTCATCAAGGACACCCTCACCTCAAGGTTGGTGGCAGCACACGATGCATCGGAGGCCATCCAGATGCAATTAACTGTAGGCAAGGCTGCTTGGCAGTTTGTAGCAGGTTACAGGCCACCCTCTCAAACTCAGGAACCTCACACAGCTTTCCTGAAAACACTGGACGGGATAAATGTATCTCCAAACACCATCATACTGGGTGATTTCAACTATCCAAATATAGACTGGGATCACTACTCAAGCCCCAACACTCTAGCTCAAAGGTTCCTAGAGTTCATAACCTCATATGCCATGGAACAACTAGTCACCATCCCCACAAGAGGAGACAACATACTAGATCACATCATCACGTACATGGGGTCACAATGTTCAACACCAGAAGTATACCCATCATTGGTGAGATCAGATCATAAACTAATCTCACTGGAAGTCCACATCCCACCCCCACCCCAGATAAAAAAGACCACCGTGAAGAACTTCTCAAAAGCTGACTTCACACTTCTAAAGACTGGTGTGGTCTCTTTCAAGGCCCCCAAGCCAGCGGAAACCATTACCCAAGCCGCTGAATCACTTACAAATGCCTTCTACCAGCACCTCCAGGACTGCATGGATCATGCAATCCCACACAAAACAGAGACTCTTTGTACCAAAGGCATGTGTGCAGTCTGGTGGACCCCAGCCATAAACAAGCTCTACATCAGAAGGAAGGAGCTACTACAAGATAGAGCAAAATCCGTAGAAGGGAAGACACCCCTGCTCATTATAAGTAAAGAACTGAGATCTCCCATAAAATCATCCAGGGCACATTTTGAGAGAAAACTCGCTAGGGACTCAGAAGACAATCATGAGGCCTTTTTTAGCTATGTTGGAAACCTGGGAGGTGACTCCCAGATATGCTCAGAATTAGTTCATAATGATGTAAAAATCACTGAACCTACAGACATTGCCAACATAGTGGCTGACAGGTTCAGTGCAGATTTCTCCTCCCCCTCCCCCGCAAAGGGAGGGATATCTATACCAGGGGATTGTAGCCCCCCAAACATCTCAAGTGCTCAGGTGAGAACTGTTCTATCCAAGGCAAGAAACACAGCATCCATGGGACCAGATGGTGTCTCCGTTTGTGTGCTCCATGAACTCAATGAGGAATTAAACTCGCAGTTAGGGCAGCTGTTTAATCTTAGCCTCACCTCAGGATACATACCCAAGGAGTGGCGTACGGCAACGGTGGTCCCACTTCACAAAGGAGGTGCCTCCACCGACCCCTGACACTACCGTCCCATCAGCTTGACCAGCCTGGTCTGCAAAGCTATGGAGAGGATCATAATGGAACTCATAAATGAAGACATAGGGGACTTGCAGACTTTGGATCCAACCCAGTTTGGCTTTGTCAAGAGCGATCAGGCCTTTTAAACTTGGTTGATGTTTTCAGAACGGTCACCAAGGCCATTGACAAGAGCAAGGCAGTCCACACAGCCTACCTTGACCTGGCAAAGGCTTTCGATACAATACCCCACTCGGGTATCATTAACAAACTCAACAGCTTAAATGTAGACCCATACGTCACAAGATGGGTTACAAACTGGTAAGTGACAGAACCCACAGGGTCAATGTTGCTGGCGCCATGTCACACTCCAAGCCTGTCACAAGTGGTGTCCCACAGGGCTCAGTCCTGGGCCCACTTTTGTTCGGCATCTACTTTTCAGTAGTACAAGCAAACACAGGAGGATTATGGCTGACAAAGTTTGCAGATGACTGCTAACTGGGAACCATAGTTGAAAACCCATCTGACGCAGACATCCTTCAGACGGGTCTCATAGAAATGGATAACTGGTGCCAGAGCCATGGCCTACAGTTAAACGCTAAACAATGCATAGTCATACCCTTCGGGAAGAACAAGGTTACCCCTAGTTCCCATATAGGTGTTACTCCTCTAAGCACAGGAGAGGTTATCAGGGATCTGGGCACCCAGGTTGACAGTAACCTTTCGTTTGACACTCACATTGCAAAAGTAGTTAGGAAGACCTTCTACATTGCCCACCTGATCATGCAGGGATTCACATCTAGATCAAGGGAGGTCATTGTTCCCCTGTACTCATCACTCATCAGACCAATGATTGAGTACAATGCCCCATTCGGAATGTATCTGACCCGACACCTGCAGCAATTGGACAGGCCCCAAACATTCCTCACCAGAAGGATGAAAGGTCTCAAATGTATGTCTTATGCTGCCCGACTGAAGGAACCCCAGCTCTATTCAGTCACCTACCGTCTGCTCAGAGGTGGCCTGTGCCTGATATACTAGGCCATGTCCAGCCCGGAATTAATGAACATGAGCTACAAGGGCAAGAGACTTAAACCTCAACACGGCTATTAATTGGGCATGCTGGAGGGACAGATTCATCACCCAGAGACTCCCTATGCTGTGGAACATCATCCTGGTACATGTGAGGCTGGGCACCTCGCTGGCTTTGTTCGAGAGAAATCATGACCAATGGATGGGAGATCGCAGGTATACCCCAGGGATAACATCAGTGTCACTGCTTGACAGAGGCACAGCAAAATAATGGGCATATTATCCTTAGAACTGAAGGGGTGGTGGAAGCCACAAAACTCTGGGCTAGGCTTATATATGCCCTAGGGCAGATAGCTTAGTATGAACCTATGAACCTATGAACATAGGCCTGGTGCAGTTCCTGCTATTAGGACAGTGGTCTGCAGCAAGCTATTTAGTAGTAGGCAGTTTTAGCAATTGGTATTTGACCATGGCTAATCCATGTTCCTTCTTGTTGTGGTACCAACATGGGGGTGTGGTTATCCATAACATTTATTGCTAGTCACCCTCGTTTTGTAGCTTGTTCCATGTTTTTGCACATGTACATCCCTGTATGAGGTGTGACCTGGTAGTGTTAGGGTGCTGGTGTGGGCTTTGACCCAGTTGTCTATTACAGCACTGATATCTACAGCCTCTATACTGTGTGCGTTTACACTGCACGCATCTTGCTGTTTATACTTCTGGCATTGGGTAGCATTACATCTAGTTTCCTATCCCTTGTGGTACCTATGAATGTGGGTTTGTGTTTTTGTGGTTTGTGATTGGTGAGGGTGGATGTTAGTCAGGGTCCTCAGGTGTGCATATGGTACATGGTGTTACATTACTTGACACATGGCATTCATGCCTCAGGTGGTGCTGCAGGGCTGCTTCTGTCGGATACACATACTACACTCCCTGTACATGTTTGGAAGCAGGTTGTGTCATGTTAGGCATCCCTGTTAGTATATGAGTGAGTCAGAGCGGGTATCAGTCCCAGTGTTCCTACTGACCAAGTGTATGTGCTATGCGTTGCTTCTTTGCCAAGGCCAGGGCATACTGGGCACGCCTCCTTCTGCCTACTGGGGCAAGGTCAGGTTGTTCCTCCTCCGAGTCACCCTCTGCCTGTGGTGGCCTTGGCAATGGTGGGGGTATGTTTGGCCCAGCCCTATGCTGGTCCTGCTGCAGCTGTTTCAGAGGATCATATTATGTAGCATAGCACATATCATGATCATTTGGGTACATGTAGTTGGTGTGTACTGCAAGGCTCCACCAGATGTGTCCAGACACTGGAACCATGACTTGAGCAGCCCAAACACACGCTCTATGACATTATGTGTTTGTGCGTGTGCCTCATTATGGCATTCCTGTTCAGGTGTGTGTGCATTTCTGATGGGTGTCATCATCCACGGCTCAAGTGCATAACCTGCATCCCCCACTAGGTGTCCATGTGGGAAGTCCCCACTGGCAAATGATTGGTACAGCTGTGTCAGATGCCAGATGTGGGAATCATGGTAGCTCCCAGGGCAGCCAGCACACACATTCATTATTATGCCCTGGGCATCACACACGACCTGGCAGTTGATGGAGGGGAATCCCTTGTGGTTCATGTAGGGTCTACCCCGCTCACCGGCTGGTGCTTTGATGCATATGTGCATGCAGTCTATTGCATCCAATACCTCAGGGTATCCTGCTATTTGCTGGAAGAGACGCATATTGCTGGCCACAACCTCACGGGCATTGGGGAAATATACATGATCACTGACATGTGCTGACATGGCATCCAGGAACTGGTGCAGTACCCTGGAGGCTGATGCCTGTGATATCCCCATCATATCACCAGTTGGTCTCTGGAAGGTACCTGTTGCTAGTATTCTTAGGCCAACACATACCTTGGTTTCCACTGGGATGGGTTCCCCTCTGTTGGTTCTGTGTGTGAGGCATGGCCTGCACAGTTCAACAATTTGCTGCAGAAGGTCTCTGTCCACTCTGTAACACTCTACTAGCTCCAGCTCATGTAACCCATGGTAGGTGACCCTGGGCCTGTATACTCTTCTCCTTCTCCTCACTCTGGGTTGTCTGTCAGCATCTGCATTGTCACCACCCTCAGCAATTTGCCTATGCCTGATTATAACAGCTATGGCAGCCCCTAGCATTTCTGCTCTGAGTTCAGCTTTTTTCAGTTTTCAATTCTGATAGCTTACTTTCTTGCAGTATCTCTTCTGAGAAACAGCCTGCACTGCTCTTTGCAGTGTTTTAAGTGCTGGGTTGGGCTTCTAGTCTGCCTGTGTAATTGCCTGCTTCCAATTGTTTCCAGCAATTAACTCCAGCAGTATCCTCTGGCAGTTTCCCTGTATTTTGGTTGTTTCCTGTTTCCTCTCTGTTTCCTCAGGGGGAGCAATGTGCACACCAGCTTAAGCATGCTCACAGTTACTTAAATGCGCGCACACGTCCTTACACGGTGTTAAACGCATGCACACATCCTTACACCGTGTGCACTTGGCTGATTCATGGTAAAACACGCGCACACAGCCTTACACACGTGCACGCCCGCGCAAACCATTGTAAACGGTTTGCAACACACTCCCACATGTTGAACCTGCCTTACACGCGAGCACACGCGCACATTCGCGTATATCAAGAAAATTGGCGTGTAGGGATAGTGTGCACCCTCTGTTTCTTGACTTTTCTAGTGTTCTGTTGGGACACAGCTCTCTCCCTGATGTCTGTCTGTCATCTGTCACCTTACATTGCCCTCCAATCTGCTACATTTATTTATATCATTCCCCCCGTGATGTCAGCTACCTCTTACTCTGTTCCTCCCCCTTCTATAACTCTTACACTTCTCAGAAAGTGCTCATTACCTATGTGGCAGTGTGATTCAGTATTGTAACCCTCATTTACATAGGATTGCCTAGTAATGCTTAGTTACATATCTTACACACAGCTTCCCCCCTTGACAACCACTACATGGAGGCCATATTGTTTTTGGTCTGCTAGTCCCTCCATTGACATTCCATGTAATACATAAATCCCACAATTGTGGGCTTATAAGCTTCGGTTTTCAGTTTTAGGCAGCACACCCCGTTTGCGCGGGTGTGCGCAGCAGTTAAACATCATAATCCCACGAAAAAAAAAAGTTATTTAAAATATTTTTGCAACACTTTTTCATGCCAATGGCCACATATTTGGCTATTGGCATGCTAAATGAAACATATGCACCCTTTATTTGGAGCTGACATAGCTCCGTATTCAATTTTGCAGAAATTTACTCAGTTGTCAGCTGAGTACATTTCTGCAGCTAAAACGTCCGTTACACGGACTGGTTTGGCTTTCTTGGATCGCTCAAATACCTCATTTGCATATTTTTGAGCTGCAAATGAGGTATTGAGCATTTCCACGCCCAGTCCATGTAAGAGACGTGTTAGCTGTCTCTTACACGGAGGTTTGGGCTGTTCCTGGATCAGGAGGCTTACACGGAGGCTTACACTACTCTTGAACTCCGTGTAAGCCTTCCTGAATCTGGCCCTATATTAATTTTCATAGTTAACTTAGTTTGTTCCAAACACTCTTTTGACACTTGTACAGTTCCCAAAGACGTGTGACATCAACAGACTCATGATTACAAATGGAACAGAAGAGTGACATGGATACTCCAAACAAGACCCACTAGTCAGGGTATTTAGTTTGAGGTTTATTTTAAACTGATATAGAATCACTGTAAGTGCACTTTGTCCGCAATCCACAGACAAACACTGCTTAGCCATACAGTGCTAATTTTCCAGCAGGTCACTGCATGAAGAGCTACAGCTAATCAGATGCATTAGGTATTGAATGGTGCTGGCATTCCAAGAAAAGGACTCCATACGTGAAGAGAGGTGTGGCGATAACTCAATAATCAGAGCCGGGTCGATCTACAGCATGAGAAGTGCTACAGTGGCATGTATGAAAAGTATAATGGATGTCACAGACACATAACTAAGTTCTTCCTGCATATATTTGGACTGCACTGCAATTGCCATACTGAAGTGTCTAGAAATTGGAAAAATCACTTCAGGAGCCCAAATACATGCTTAACAACATTTTAGTTTTCTGCTATTTTCCGCATGATATGGGCGTTGCATATTAGGGTAATCAGCTAGGGCTCTAAGACATATCCAGCATACTCTTCTACACACAACACACAACACATTATATGTGGCTTGTTCCCTGTTTTCATAGTACCTGTGTAGATAAACCTCAAGATGAACCTCACTAGCTAGCATATGTATGCAACTACTACACAGATAACACTGTGGGATGTTTCCTTGCAGGATCCTTTGTTATAGTTCAGATGTGTGCCAAATGTGTGAATCATGTGCACCTTCTAGGTGGTGGATGGGCACATCATAAATAATGCCCTGGACGTTATTTATCACCTAGCAGTTAGTGAGGTAGAAGAAGCTCGTCCTATTTACATGTCATAGGATGTCTGAACCAGGTGGGGCATGACAGTACCATGTGTACAATGCAGGGCTCCCAAGACCTCAGTGGAATGGGCTATGTCATAAAAGTCCCACATGGTGTTAGTTCTCTCCTCTGCTAGCATGGAGAACCAGATATGCTCTTCTACCTACTACAGCATTATACTGAGGAGCTGGCTTAGGATTTGTGAGGGTGACACCTACATTATCACTAACATTTCCCCCATAGGCTGCTGTAAGGTCCCTGTAGCTAATATAGCTAAGGCTGCACATACCTTTATATTAACAGGAATGGGCATATGTGTAGCCTTCTTGAGTCTGTTTTTGGGCAGCACAGTCTGACTAGGTCCTTTAAAGTATCCCTGTCACTCTGAAATGTTCCTCAAGCTACTGGTCTGTGAAATGCTGGGATGTTAAAGGCTATATGTACTTCCCCTGGTAGTACAGAGGCCTATGATACACAATATTGTGGTTACAGGCTCCAACAACAGCTCCCATCACATGCTGCTGTATTATTGTTTCATCACTCTGTATCACCCCAGGCTACATTGTAGGACTAATTTAAATGCCATCTTACCTCTGATAGTTGTGTCTTATATTTTATCCCAACAGAATGAATAACCTTTTCATTCCTCACATTAAAACCTAGCTGTTCCCATACTTGCAGCTCAGAAGTCACCACAAATCCCTTTGCAGATTTGCACTTCAAAGCACTTCACCAGCATTAGTTCCTTCTATGAATGTTGCCTAACCTTAGTGTAGCACCACAAATGAATATCATAACTAGGAATCATACTAGCACTGACTCATCTCCTTAAGAAGTACAGTAACTAGCAATAAAGCACACCACATCTTTCCAGTAGCAGTGGCAGTCCAACATTTGATAAAGTTTAGATAAGACAGGCTGAGAAGCTGTAATTGTTCACAGTATTGCTAAAGTACTGTGGACCGTAACAGCATGTGTAATGTCATTGGTGCTTTGGCATACCTCTGTTTTTTTTTCTTTAATCTTTGAACACCACTTTTATTTCAGATGTTGCAATAACAACCATGATGAAGAAACCTCATGCATTTATATACTGAAATGCATCAGGGACTGGACATTAAACTAATGGCACACGTCTGTTTTGATCGCTTTAATGCTGTCATTATGAATGACATTTCCACTTTGCTTTAGCTTGCAATTTGCAGATTCAGACCAACAGATTATAGACAGCAATGTCAGTTTTATCTTCCTGCTTGCTGGATTGTTTCCTTTGATTTATTGTACAATATTCACCACTAAATAATTAGTAGACCTGAGATACATATAGAAAACATTACATATAGAAAACATTTTGCTTTGTCTACTTTCACATTGTATAACATTTATATTTTCTTCTGCCCTTCTAACACACATTACATCATTTCAGATATCTCTATGCCAATGCTTGTCTCACTGCTGTGTTTGTAGTCGATGTGATAATCTTATTTACTAAGCATGAACTTTGGCTGTTTGCTCTCTCTGTAACGCTGCCTTTAGTTGGATTGTACTTCCACAAATGAAATACCTGATATACACCCTATTTCTATTGTGTATATGTTCTTATGAGTTATAGCTTCCAGATTATGAATCATCATTACCCATATCCATTAGGACTGGATAGTTTAATTGTACAGTACCTTTTCACTGTCTCCTTACACAGCTGAATGTCTAATATTACAAAGGTATCATATTCTGTTGCCTTAGCCTTGTAACAGTGAAATGAGACAGGTTATGCAGCATAAGCTCCCTATTTACTAACAGACAGTGCTAGTAACTCAATTAAAGCTTTCTTTAATGGAGCTTATGTCCTTATAGGCCTGTATGTTGTTTTTGGCACATGTGTATTTAGTTCTTTCTCTATAATAATCAATAATTAAACAGTTCAACATTCAAAACTGTTACTGATATGTTACAGAGGAAGACATGAATGTTTTAGCTTCATTCGACTACTTGATACTAAAAATTCCATAGTAACAATTCTAATTGCTCATTTTATTTCATTTAATTAATATTGGAGGCATATACATTTCTTAATAAATGCTTCATTATGCTGCTATATGTAACAGCTCATACATCCTTTCAGAAATCAAAAGATAAGTAGGTTCAACTGCTGCTTTTCATCTGTTAGCAAAAGTCATAAAATATTTTGTTTCAGGCTGTGTCTAGCAAATAAAGGGCAATGTGTATGAATCCTCATATGATCACAGTGCATATCGTGATCCATGGGGAACATCTGACAGAACCACAGCTTGGACAGAGTTTTATAAAACCAAAGCATGCTTGTGTACAAGCAATATGGGGTGAAGTGGTAGGAGTCAGGAGAATGAGTAGAGTGCATATCTGCAAGATCGACAGCTAAAGAATGTCCCACTCTTCTGGGTGAAATTCACCAAAGAAACATACAAGTTTCTGATTATATATAAAAAATAAGCCACTGCATCTCATTTACTGGATGCAACTAGTTTTAACAGTTGCACTGCTCAGCCAAGCATCAGTAACAACACTGCTAACAAAAAAACATTGGAACACAGGTATGAGATAATACTGTTTATTGGATCAACATTGGTTTTGCAGTTACTCATCCCAATGAGGGGCTCTTGCTAGCATGAAAGCATGAGTAATTGTAAAACCTATGTTGGTCCAGTGAAAGATAGTCTAACATATCTGTGCAATGAGCATAAGACTTAGCTGATATCTGACTGGTGTCATATTCAGCATCAAGATTACATTTTGGTCTCCTTATTTCATCCATCTAGCTTAGGGTTCACTATGCATCATTGCAGGAATGGTGTGGCAAGGATGCAAACATCCCATGCTGTTTAAACTAATTTACTGCACCTAGTACTTTTTTGCACAATTCCTTCACTGCTAATTTCATCACAATAAGTACTGTGGAAGAAACGCTAAACAACAATTACAATAAGGGAGAAAGGAGAGTTTTGCTGTTCTGTGCTGGCAGTGATAAATCTGTAAGTGACATATAAGGCAGAAATGTGATTCCTCCAAATTACACTGCCATCAAGAGTGTGGCAACAAAAAAATAAGAATTTTTCCATGGCACAACACTTGTAATCATTGTTAAAATAAATAGGCCAATGGTTATGCTGATCAGTTACAGCACAATATTGTTGACAACCTGACCGAATACAAATAAAGCAAAAACATCTCGTAAAACATGTTATTGCATCCAAGTGGGCCCATCAACTTTGTTCACTGCATAGACCGACTCATAGTATTCAGTGACACAGGACTGTGAAGATCGTGGACTGCCTCTAGAACAAGAAAGATATCAGAACAAGATTAAACATATTTATATAGTGATGAAATGCTATCTACCCGCATCAAAAGGTTCTTAATCATCAAACAGATCCTAGTGCCCAGCTTTCCTCACGTATAAAATGTTAATCTCTGCACTACAAAACAACGCATGAATTTACTTGCATGGGGTAAAAATGGTTGTAGCAGAGATTGTTATATGACTCAGTAAACCCAAATGTCCGAAATAGCATCTGAATCTCAGTCTAACTCTCTGAATGTCAGCAGCGCATACTAATCACTCTCTTTGTGATGCTATTTTCGCTATGTAATTTAAGGATCAAATGGTGGAAATTGAAAAAGGGTAATTGTGAGATGGAGTTCAGGGATGAGTTAAGACAGGCACTGGGTGGCAGTGAAGAGTTACCAAATAGCTGGGTAACTACAGCAGAGCTAGTAAGGGAGACAGCTAGAAAGGTGCTTGGTATCACATCGGGACAGAGGAATGACGACAAGCAAACATGGTGGTGGAATGAGGAAGTACAGAAGAGTATACAGGCAAAGAGGTTGGCAAAGAAGAAGTGGGATTGTCAGAGAAATGAAGAAAGTACACAGGAGTATAAGGAGATGAGGTCCATGGCAAAGAGAGAGGTGGCGAAGGCTAAGGATAAGGCATATGAAGAGTTGTATGAAAGGTTGGACACTAAGGAGGGAGAAAAGGACCTGTACCGATTGGCTAGACAGACGGACCGAGCTAGGAAAGATGTGCAGCAGGTAAAGATGATAAAGGATAATGAGGGAAACATACTCACAAGTGAGGAGAGTGTGTTGAGGAGATGGAAAGAGTACTTTGAGGGGTTGATGAATGAAGAGAATGAGAGGGAGAGAAGGTTGGATGATGTAGGGATAGTGAATCATGAAGTACAATGGATTAGCAAGGAGGAAGTAAGGATAGCTATGAAGAGAATGAAGAATGGAAAGGCTGTTGGCCCAAATTACATACCTGTGGAAGCATGGAGGTGTTTAGGTGAAATGGCAGTGGAGTTTTTAACCAGATTGTTTAATGAAATCTTAATAAGTGAGAGGATACCTGAGGAATGGAGAAAAAGTGTTTTGGTACCGATATTTAAGAATAAGGGTGATATGCAGAGCTGTAGTAACTACAGAGGGATAAAACTGATCAGTCACAGCATGAAGTTATGGGAAAGAGTAGTGGAAGCTAGGTTAAGAAGGGATATGATGATTAGTGAACAGCAGTATGGTTTCATGCCGGGAAAGAGCACTACAGATGCGATGTTTGCTCTGAGAGTGTTGATGGAGAAGTACAGAGAATGTCAGAAGGAATTGCATTGTGTTTTGTAGACTTGGAGAAAGTGTATGACAGGGTGCCTAGAGAGGAGTTGTGGTATTGTATGAGGAAGTCAGGAGTGTCAGAGAAGTATGTAAGAGTGGTACAGGATATGTACGAGGGTACTGTTACAGTGGTGAGGTCTGCGGTGGGAGTGACAGATGCGTTTAAGGTGGAGGTGGGGTTACATCAAGGATCAGCTCTGAGCCCTTTCTTATTTGCAATGGTGATGGACAGGTTGACAGATGAGATCAGACAGGAGTCCCTGTGGACTATGATGTTTGCAGATGACATTGTGATCTGTAGTGAGAGTAGGGAACAGGTGGAGGAGACCCTGGAGAGATGGAGATATGCTCTAGAGAGAAGAGGAATGAAGGTCAGCAGGACTAAGACAGAATATATGCGTGTGAATGAGAGGGAGGATAGAGGAATGGTGAGGATGCAAGGAGTAGAGGTGGTGAAGGTGGAGGAGTTTAAATACTTGGGTTCAATAGTTCACAGTAACGGTGAGTGTGGAAGAGAGGTGAAGAAGACAGTACAGGCAGGATGGAGTGGGTGGAGAAGAGTGTCAGGAGTGATTTGTGACAGACGAGTACCTGTAAGAGTGAAAGGGAAGGTCTACAAGAGGGTAGTAAGACCAGCTATGTTATATGGGTTGGAGACAGTGGCATTGACAAAAAGGCAGGAGTCAGAGCTGGATGTGGCAGAGTTAAATATGTTAAGATTTGCACTGGGTGTGATGAGGGTGGACAGGATTAGGAATAAGTATATTAGAGGGTCAGCCCAGGTTGGAAGGTTTGGAGACAAAGCCAAAGAGGCAAGATTACATTGGTTTGGACATGTGCTGAGGAGGGATGCTGAGTATATTGGGAAAAAGATGCTAAGGATGAAGCTACCAGGTAACAGGAAAAGAGGAAGGCCTAAGATAAGGTTTATGGATGTGGTGAGAGAGGACATGCAGGTGGTTGGTGTGACAGAGCAAGATGCAGAGGACAGGAAAAAATGGAAACAGGTGATCTGCTGTGGCGACCCCTAACGGGAACAGCCGAAAGAAGATGATGATGAATTTATATATGCATATGTATATTTTGGGTTTATATTACGAATGCAAAAAAAACGTATGTGTTAATACGAAGACATTGGGCACGTATTGCGCAAAGTACGGAAATCCCGAATGTACAAAACCGCAAATTCCTAAATGTCAATTTTTTTGGTTGGCCCATCTGCGGTATAGCTCCGTAAGGTAAGTGTGCGATAGATAGGACTTTAGTGTTAGGATTTGGGTTAAGGTAATGTATGTAAGGTTTAGTGTAGTGTTAGAAGTTGGGTTATTTTAAGTGTATGTATGTGTATTGTTTATTTTGTTTGGGTGCATGTCTGTAGGGGACGTGTGCAGTAGTTATGGACCTTAGGCTTAGGGAAGGGTTAAGGATAGTGCATAGTTAGTTGTGTATGTGGGGTTTAGTGTAGGGTTAGAGGTAGGATTTTGGTGCTTTACCTTAGGTTAGAAGTAGGGTTTGGTTAGTGTGTGTGTGATTTATTTATTTTCTTTGGGTAGGTAGTTTGTAGAGGGTGGTAGGGTTGGCCGACTATGACAGTTCAATATTTTTTTTTCGCGTTTTAGTGTGTTCGGGATTTTCATGGTTCACGGTATAGGTGTTGACGTTTAGGGTTTTTCGCTTTGGTAATATAGACCCGTATATTTCTATGTGTGTGTGTGTGTGTGTGTGTGTGTGTGTGTGTGTGTGTGTGTGTGTGTGTGTGTGTACATATATATATATATATATATATATATATATATATATATATATATATGACTTTGTCTAATGTACATCTATGTATCTGCATCTTTACATCTGCATATATTGCTCTCCCATGAAAATATAGATTTGGTGGGCTTTGCCTCAAAAGAAAGATTTATTTTATATGATTCAGAGTAGTTCAGAAAATGAGGCTTGAGCAATTGTAATTCAAGGGCTTGCAGTTTGAAGAATTGTTAGTAATCTTTCTATAATTCTTTAAGGCAGACATTATGGGTCATTCATTAATTCATTCATTCATTTCTATTACTTGGGATTTTTGGTCTGTAAAATTCAAGTCCTCATGACCAACGTAAGTGTTTGGGAGGTTGCAACACTGATTAACATGAGAAAGGTAGTAGTATATACCTCTATGAATGTATATGAACATGCAGATTTAATGGAAGATTACTTTGGGCCAGCTTTCAAAAGAGTTATTCTTAGTGTACGTCTGCCCTGATTCCGAAAGATTTGGTCTCAGTGTAAGTGACTTACTTCGATGTAAGGCCTATCTATAAACAGGCTTACACTTGGGGGCTAAATTCCAGAAGACCTGCTCTCAGCCTGATCTCATTGTAAGTTGTCACTTACACCAAGAGCAAGTCTTTTGGAAATGGGCCCTTAGGGTCAGACTATGAGAACGTATTTCTGAATGAGCAGGTTTTCAATGTAGACCTCTTGAGGACTAGATAATAGGACTAACCAAATTTAGCTGATTTATGGTCAGAATGTACATCAGTAGCTGGAACCAAATTATAAAGTAAGTAGATAATTTTAAGATGTGCAGTGTGGTATCATGTGAAATTCAACTTGAACTAACAGAGATATTAATGTTAGCTAGCTTAATATCAAATTACTTATTTTAACTAAAATTGTATTTTCTACTTAGGGAATTAATTAAGAAAATTAAATATTTTGAATTATACTTGATATAGAAATGTGTTCATTGATGCCTGGCCATTGACTCACATTTAGACGTAATTGCCATAGACATTCCTTTACACATTTCTATTTCTATATCAAGTATACTCAAGTTGAAATCACATTTTATATGATACATTTTACATTACATTTTTATATTACAAAATTTCAGTTTTTATTCATGATGTTTTAAGTAAGTGTATTTTAGCTTTTTTATACTATTTTACACTACTTACACCATTCTATTATACAATTTAATTCAATGATTAATTTATTAATTTATTACTTATATTTACAATTTCACATACAACATTTATATATATATATATATATATATATATATATATATATATATATTGTTATATTTATTTTTATATTTAATCTGATATTTATGATTAATTAATTGATGATTAAACATTTTAACAATTAAATATTTAAATATTCATATACATATTTATTTACAGTTAATTCAGTAATATATTTATTATCATTTATTTAAGAATTTTAAACTTTTTCCTTGAGCATACTATTGTTCTAATACTGCCTTGCTTCTTTTATATGCTGTTTTTTATCTGCTGCTTTTTTTGTCTGATACCTCTGCAATAGTTTTTTCTATGTGTATAATACAGATTAAGGTTTATTACTTCTCTTGTTGTTAATTAACCAATTAATTTTAAACTGATCTAATTATCCAATTATTCATTTTCAAATTCAGTATTTAAGGGATGGACTGAGAACTGGTTTTTGTACTCTGAGGATGCCTGTTTATTTTTAGAGGGAGAAAGCGCTTAGTACAACAAGGAATCTTTGATGGTCAAGGTTGTTTTATTTTATTTTAATTATTCTACAATAAAATCGTTTTACCAGGATCCAAGGTTGCTGGAATTTTTTTGCTTACAAGTTGTTGGCGTTTTGGATTTTGAATTATGCGTATTATTTCAACTGCCTTAGTATGGTACTAAACCATAAACTAGATTTTAAATATGACTGATGGTCATGACACTGGATGAGAAAGTAAAGTAATGTGCAAAGGAAGTTATAATGTCAAAAAAATAATGTTATTTCCAATATATGCATGTATACTAAGGACTATTGTGGGCCATTATGAAGCACAGAGATCAGCAAAGGTATCCAGTGAATAAAATATATATACAGATAAAACTTAGAAGGAAACAGTCATGGCAGTCACTGGCTTGGAAACCAGAGGCTAGAAATAAAAGTCATGAGTAAATTCCCAAGGTACAAATGGGCAGATCTGTTGCTAATTAATAAATATAGCGGGATGATTATATGGCACTGACTATAGGGTTGGATTTCGTATCACTGACTGAATAAAATGTCACTTGGGTTACTATTGAGAAGTCTATTATCATGTAAGTCGCCTCAATGATCTAACCAGACAAAAATCACATGAAATAATTTGTTGAAATATTAATTAAACTCTTTATGAAGGTTTTTAAGTAACAGAGAATTACTGTAAGGAAAGGATTTCTTAATGTTGCAAGTTGTACTGACAATTGATTATGCAGGATAATTTAGTTTTGCGCATGTATTACTGCTGGAATGTTTACCTGTATGGATCATTTTGACAGTTTAATGAAAAATATGTCCTTTTATTGATGTTATTTTTCATGGGTACATGAGTGGTTAAATAATCAGATGTGTAGGTTTTCATGAAGCATTTACTATTTGTACATTTATTCTGACAAAGAAAATAGGTATAAGTCATTTAGTCTGCACACTAGAAAACAGAACAAAACAAAAATAATTTATACAATGCCTATGACCATTTTCCTCCCCACATTGAAAGAAAATGTCTGACATTTACAATTCTCTGAATGTTTAGCCCCAATCTATAAAATGAATATCACTTCAAATATAATATATACCTTGAGAAGTGCACACTGACTTCTGACATCATTAGCATTTTTAGATGAGGTATTCCGTACGATTAGACTGTGATAATGCACATCCAGGAAGTAAACACTTCTTACACTACATTGCACTACCAGTGATACTTAAGGTGAAGAAATGTTACAGGTTAAGTGATTGTCTCTTTCTCTCAGAAGAGATTAACCAGATTTTCTCCTCATTGTTTTTTTCTCTGACAACTCTGAACAGCCTTGCACCATTTCGATTCAGGGGCTGCTATTGAGGAAGCTGACAAACTGGATATGGGTTGTTTTGGCATAATCAGGAAACTGGGTGGTACAGAGGCAGCTAGTTGAGACACGGTGACTGACTTGACAATTTTTGTATGCTAAAACCAAGTATTGGAATGTGTGCAGCCACAAATAAACTATGGCAATCTCTCACCTGACTATGTGGAACACCTATACTGCTTGCCTCAGAGCTCTTAAACTAATGAATAAAAATCTTATGCTACCTGCCACTGGATTACCTTGATACAGATCCCACAGCTCTGACATCTCCACTCCCCATATCAGGTTTGCTACCTCAAAATTCTTCTTGCTCTTTCACTGTTCAAGCATTCTTCAGCTAACTCTGCTATCCATATGGATTGTGCACTTTCATGTAGGAACTCTAATGCACAACCTCTTGGATGAAGACTTCTAGTGAGACCGAAGAAAAGGGTAGAATTATGCTATTTAGCTCCAGGTGGCATTTATATTTTACTTATTAGGTACAGTAGCATTTTTGTTTTTCAATATACCACCATGCACTTGCTGAGAAGTTAAACTAAATTAAAACAAAAAATGCAATTTAAGCTTATCTTCTTACAGTTTTGGTATTAACATTTCTAGCAGCAAAATAATTAATTGTTGATGCACCAAAGTGAAACAAGTGAATCAAAGCCAGAAAGAAAATATTATTTCCTCTTTGTTTTTGTAAGCAGGTGGATCCAGTAAGTCCACCATTTCTTCTACAGGGCTGAAAATGGAGCACATGGAAGTTAATTGGCTTGCTCAGGGTTACACAGTATACAGGAAGATATGAAACAGATTATAGCACTGTTCTCCACAGTGCCTTTCTGCAACGTAACATGATGCTATGCATACCACTATAGCCTGCAGAATCTAACTTCACTCATGCAAATTTATTTGGAGAATAAATGAAAAGGTGGTTAGTGTAAATTCAAATACCATTCAAACTAGCTTATTTTTCATTTATACGCAAGCTGGCTGGTGATTTTTTTGTTGCAGTAACTACACAGAATAAAGACTGCTGCTTAATGAGTGACATTGATGACAGGTGTGCAGCAGAACAAAGAAAGAGAACAGGTGGCTCCTATGCCATATGAAGTACACCAAACGTGCTTGTCATAATAACAAGTCCATTAGTAGAACTCAGTCCACTTACGGAAGAAAGTGCAGATCATTAATTATTTAACAATCATGAATTTATTCAAAACATTTTAGATAACAGTTTGTAATAAACATACACTTCTTTCAAGTCATAATTCATACATCCAATGATAAAATGACTATGCAAAGTATGAGAATATATCCTTAAAAGGCATCTTGCTTTACAAATCAAATTCAAGGTTATCTAAATAAAATATGCACTTCAGTGGGATTTCCCCCTTTTATGATAAAAGAAGGAACTGTCATTTCATTTTTTTGCTTATAGTACCCCCTAATAACACAAGATGACTGTTGTTTCATTTATACCATTTACTTTTAAGACAGCACATTTCATTTGGTGTCCTCTCAGGATGTGTTCAAGAAATTGTACAACACAGGTGTTAATTTTTACATCCATTTATATGACCCATTACAAGCCAGAGTTTCCATAGAAAATATGAAAAAAAAATTTCAACCAACATCACTTTCATGAGATGACCAACATGAAAGCTTGTGATGAAATGAGCAGTATTGCTTCAGCTTCATATGATCCAACTGTTCTTTCTGCAATAACTTTGCACTACTGCCCTCTCCTATTGGGGGGTATTTTAAGACTTTGGCTCTACAACAGAGCAGCTCTTGTTTTGCAGGGTTTCTCTGAAACGCCTTCACAGATCAGAGAAGAAAAGGAACAGAGGCCAGGCCTTGTTGTTCTCCCCAGTGTGCAACCATGAGCCTGGTTTCCCTGCTGTGTATGGTGTGATAGATGGCCAAGCATCTCATATTAGCATTTATGGCAGCAATAGTCTGTTCCTGTCTGACTAGAAAAACACACAATACTGCCAATACAAACAGCCCGGGGCATAAAAGTGAACAGTTAGCAATAAGTGCAGTGTGAAGCATTCCCATGAATTCCAGACATCAAGGATGCTGCTTGAAATAGCCGGGATATCCAGAATTCTTTAGAAATGAAAACACAAGAGTAAAGCAGCAGTGTGGGAGACAGTAGACTGCAGAACACACATCAAACTGCCATGTATTTTATTACTAGTGCTGACTATTCATTTTGATGATGCCTTTGTAGGTTTTTGAGGAATAGTGTTTAAAAATGTTAGTTTACCTATTTATAGAACATATAAAATTCCATATTGTGTAAGCCAACCTGGCTCCCCTTTAGGAGGGACTACTGCACTTTTGAGTGGCTTCAGAAACGAACTAATCCAAGTTTCAGACTTTTTTGTCGTGTAGAGACCATTTATGTCTAGAAATTAATGGCTAATTACTGGATGAGTTTAAATAACAAAAAAAAGAAGCACGCACTTGTAATTCCATTGTTATACACTAAACATAACTATATCTGTTTAAGTAATGGAAAGCATTTTTTATGCAGCATTGCTACTCGAAGCAGTTTATATCACTGATGGATTTATGAAAGAAATCACTCAGTATCTAGAAAATAAATAAAATGGAGCTTAGTTACTACACATTGGGCCAGCTTCAAAAAGCAACAAAATTACACAGGACAATGTATACCATTTGATGCTTTTCTGTGTGCAAACTGATACCATTGTATGCCATCTGAAGCCCAAAGCATGGTGTACAGAATTTAATTAGTCATGTCCAAGGAGGAGTGCAGCATGTATGTGCGGGTGAAACAGTAAAACAGAAAAAAAAAAAAAAAACAGCAATTTGCTCATAGCATGGTTGTAAATTATATCCAAGCCAGTAAAATCCATGCTAATGAGAAAATTGCAGGAAAGTCATACTGTTTTTGAATGCAGGAAGATGAAGACTAAAAAATAATACACGTCACCAGCTTGTAGGGAAAATTTTGGTTAGATATCTGCATTTGAATATTCCTTCATAAAACCTGTAAAAATTCATGTGCTGCACAAAAAAACATAAACCCATTATGTAAGCAATAACTGTATGTATATTCTTCTCACCATCTATACATATAATACAAAATGTTAAGGAACATAGAGTATATATGTTTGACTATCTAGACATACATACATATATATTATATATGTGTGTGTGTGTATGTATATATATAAATATATATATATATATATATATATATATATATATATATATATATATATATATATATATATCTGTAGAGAGAGAGAGAGAGATCAATATAGATATGTAGATATAGATATATATCTGTATCTAGTTATATAGATTTTTTTGTATCCGTCTATCTACAGATAGATATGAAACAGACTATGTAGAACAACATAACAAAAGAGAAAATGCATAAAGGAAAGAGGTTTTCCATGCAGTACTTTTGGAGGTTCTTTGCTTTGAATGATATGTACCAACATGGCAGAAAGGCATCAGCTGTAGAAATCACTGAAGAGAAGGCTTGTGTGTAGACAATGAATGGTCCCAAAAGAGATTCTAGTACACAATATGGTCACTCAAGAGAAGCAGGTAGGATACCACCCAGGTTATTCTCAACAAGGGTGGAGTAATGCTGATGTCATGTGATGACACTTTTGCCAGCTGGAAGCAACATGTTGAGGAACTTTTGAATATGGTGGACATGCCCTCCCATGAAGACACAGCACCAGAAGCAGATGGCAGAATGCAAGCCATTTCAGTAGATGAAGTCACTGAGATAATTAAATTGTTCCATTGTGGCAAGGCTGCAGAAGTGAATGAGACCCACCTAAAATGCTGTGGTTAGACATTGAGAGGTGTATGATGGTTTACATGGAAGGCTGTGCTAACACCTTTAGATTGGTAGACTGGGGTAGTTGTCCTCATTGTCTAAGAAGACACAAGGTTGTGTTTCAGCTCACAAAAGATCACACTACTCAGCATCCCTGAAAAGTGTATACCAGAGTACTGGAAAGGAGACATTGTTCAATAGTAGAGCTTCTTATTCAGGAGAAGCAGTGGGGATTCCATCCTGGCCATGGAACAGTGGATCAGCTGCTTATACTTGCACAGATATTACCGAAGTCATAGGAGTTTGCCAACACTGTCTATGAAGACTTTGTCAATTTACATAAAGCATATGACCATGTATTCTGGGGTATCTTTTGGAAAGTGCTACAAATGTGCAGGTCCACCAGATTATTGATAACATCTAGTCCTCATGTTTGAGGAGTGAGTGATGTGTATGTATCCATCGTACTGCGTAGAATACATATGATATTGTGCAGGATTCTGCTAAGGATGTCTCTCCTCTCCTATTTGTGTGATTTTCATAAGCAGGTTATTGAGATGTGTCTTTGTAGTTTACAGATGATGCTGTCCTCGTATCCTCTAGTGACTGCGATCTCTAGCCTTCATTGCTGAGTATGAAGTGGCTTGGATAAAAATCAGCAGAAAGAAGTCAGGGTTCTTTTCTGGAAAAGAATTAACTTCTTTCCCCAGGTGAGAGGACAGCCACTACCTCACAGGGAGTTAACGTTACTTACAGTCTTGATCATGAGTGATGGAAGAGGGGAACTGACAAGTGGTCAGTGAAGTGATGCAGCATTAGCAGGACTGCAGGGATTGTGCCAAACTATAGTGGGTAAGCAAAAGCCGAGTCATAGGATAAAACTCTCAGTTTACTAGTGAATCTGAGTCCCTATCCTTAGCTGTCATCATAAGCCTTAACTAGTGATGGAAAAGATGAGATAGTGGATACAAACAGTAAAACTGAGTTTTTCTTGCTGGATAATTAGACTCACTCTATAAACAGAGTGGGAAGCTTGCTAATCCAGGAGGACCTTAAAGTATAGCCACTCCTTTTGTATGTTAAGAGAAATAATCTGAGGTGGTTTGGGCACTTTGCACAGATGCCCTCTGTCACCTCACTCTGGAGATGTACTAGCTCCACCCCATTGGGAGAACACCCAGAGGAAGACCTAATACATGGTGGAGGGAGCATATTTCTCAGAAATCCATAGGATGAGCTGAAGACTACTACTGGGGATAGGAGAGTCTGGTCTGAATTGGTTCATTTTGCTACAACCAAAACTTTCACCATGAAATGATGATGATTACAATTATGATTATGATGAAATAAGCATAACAATGTATCTGATTTAAAGAGTAGAGTCTGGAACAGAGCTATTGTGAAAAACTATGCAAATGAAAAACAAAATAGTGTTTCACCCAACCCACATGTGGGGATAGGGGAAGTCTATCTTTAGCTGTGGAAGGGCCACTCATCTGAGCTATGTATCATAGTGCACTGTCACATCAGAAGTGCAACAAAGCATCGCTGATAAACACACCAAGCAAATGTTGCATACGTCATCTCATCATGCCCAGTACTGTTTCTCACCAAAGGTACACCACACCACATTGTATTACAAAACATTATAAGGTAACGGCATCGGGAACATCAGCACTGGACAGATGGGAAGCCATTGCTGTATGACATGGGATGACAGGCAGGGGAACACTGTATGCCACCAGCCGATCATATATGATGCATGCAATGATAATGTGCATGACAGTAGAGATAACTAATGAGATTATATCACTAGAGATGCAAAGATATGAAGCCCAGCTCACAGCATGCACACTGCAAAGAAGAATTTTCTGATAATGTATTTTCTTCAGATATTTAAGAACATGGTACATCCCCACAATGATGCTCACTGGAGTTATCGTGTCAACTACAGCTGCACAGAATACAACAATGTATGTGAAAACCTGGCCATCAGCCTACAATGAAAGGCAAGCATATGCGGAACCAGGGAACAGGTCAAACATTCCTGCAATGACCACTAGTGATGACATCATGATAATCTGAAAAGGAGCAAGGAACATGTGCAGAATCATGGTTTGTGATAGGTGTGGATGGATGTAGCTTGATCGATGGGAGTCACAGCAAAATACAGTAATTGTCCATGCATGAAATAGTGTTTTTGGACACTTAGCGCTGCCAGTATAGTATAACTATCCCAAAACTATAGTAGCCCAGATCATATGCATTCAATTTTCATTATGCTCTACTCTACACTCAAAAGTGGAGACTTCAACTACATACATACACTTGATAGTTTGAGATACAAATCCTAGGAATGATGAGATGGGTTTCACAAGCATGGTATTTAGGACCACCAACAGTCATAAATAAATATTGATTTATTTAAATAATCACTTCAATAAAGTGTTACTGAGATTCAGAAATAATCCCATAGTGTGCACAGACAAAAGAATCTGTTTCCATAATCATGAGAAATGGGATTCAAACACACATTAGCCACTATGAGGAAAGACTTAAATATCAGGCGGCTGCAGTGGTGCAGCGGTTAGCATTGCCACCTCACAGCAAGAGGTTCTCCGGTTCGAGCTGGGGTGCCTTCTGTGCAGAGTCTGCATGTCCTCCCTGTGGTCACATGAGTTTCCTCCAGGTACTCTGGTTTCCTCCCAAAGACATGCTGTAAGTACATTGGACACCCTAAATAGGCCATGAGTGCATGCACGTGTATGCCTTCTGTGGAAGGTTGGGTGCCAAGCTGGCAACTTGACACCGTAAAACTCCACTGCCAATCATAAGCGGACAGGTGATCCGCTGTGGCGACACCTAACCTGGAAAAGCCAGAAGAAGGAAAGACTTAATTACCAGCTAATTTGCTTATCTCTGAATCATGTGTTGTTACCTCTAGTGCTAACCAGCATTTTCCTATGGTAATTACCTCTGGTGGCCTGTGCATGACATTAACACAGACACCCTGCTCAATCATCCTCTCATGCACATACACACCAGCATACCTCTTACCTGTTCCTGAGTTGGCAGAATGTCCCAGATGTATCCTTGTTTTATTACCCTTCCCCTTGTAAATCACTTCTGATTACAGTCAGTCAATAATGTCAGATATCTGAATTTCATTCTTCTTTTTGTTCTGAAACTGCATTGTGATACCAAACCTATTGTTCTATTAACTCTTCAAGAAATCTAAATATTTCAAAATTATCCCTGGTGTTACTTAATTAGCCGCATGGCTTTGTCCAAAAGTCTTTAGCACAGCCATCTAGAGGTATGGCAGTCCTCCACAAAATGAAGACACCACATCCTTTAGAGCTGTCTCTGATTTTGTCCCTGCTCTGCTCTCATAACTCACAGACAATTACAGTCAATCAATAATATCAGACATTTAAGAGTTTCCTTTTTCTTATAATTCAAAAAGACATTAGCCTGCGAGCCATCATCAACTAACACAGAAAGCTAAATCACTGAATTGTTAATGATCTGTTTACTGTACCAAGGGTACAGAGTTTGATGCTTTTTCAATGTTTTAACTAAACTTTTTTAAGTGACTTAAGTCAATATTTGAAGGATATTCTTGGCGGCTAGAGATAATGCAAAGGACTAAAGTTCTGATAAGGATCTGCTTGTGTTTACCAAGGCTGCACAGTTTGAACCTTTTCCCCTGTTTTTTACTACCTTTCTATGTGACTCAAGATAATATCAAAATAACACCCCTGGTGGTGACTAGTGGTATAGAGGACTAAAGCTGTTTAGTATTTCCGGGCTGCTTTGTGTGCTGAATGGTTAGGTTTGAAGTGTTTATCTTCTACTAAATTTTGAAGTGACTGGGATATTAAGTGACATCCCTCATGTCAGGTGTTTCCCCTGCCCCATACATCTTATGTGCTGCCAAACTGTTGTTCTGTTAACTTTTTAAGTGACCTTAGAGTAATATTTAAAGATGCTCTACAGTGTTTAGTGCCCCCTTTTAGATGTCTTTCATGCTGCAAAACTGTTAACGTTTTAAGTGTCCTTAGAGTAATATTCAAAGATTATCATTGCTGATTACTGCCATCCTCTGTGACTTGTACTATTAACTTTTTAAGGGACTTGCATTTCTCTGTTGTCTAATGCCCCAGTACTGCAGGATTTACTTGTTTGTCTAGGGGAAAGGTTAAAGTATGAGAGTCCCTCCCCCGCACATACACATACAAATACTCACCTGAGATTACTCATCCCTCTGCATAGAGTCACACATGCAGACACACACACACACACACACACACACACACACACACACACACACACACACACACACACACACACACACACACACGCGCATGTGTTTCTCAGCTACATGTCTGCTTAATGCCAGAAGTCTAAATCTCAAAATGCACGCACTCGAGGCCCTTCTCAGTATGGAGAACATCGATGTCTGTGCAGTGACAGAAACCTGGTTCAAGGCTCCTGAGAGCACCCCAGCACTATCAGGTTTTACCTCTTATCATGCGTTCCGGCCCCAAAATCCGGACAATACCAAGAAAGGAGGGGGGGTATCCATATTCATCAAGGACACCCACACCTCAAGACTGGTGGCAACGCACGATGCATCGGAGACCATCCAGGTGCAATTAACCATAGGCAAGACTGCTCTGCAAATTGTAGCATGTTACAGGCCACCCTCACAAACTCAGGAACCTCACATGGCCTTCCTGAAAACACTAGAGGGGATAAATGTATCACCAAACACCATCATACTAGGTGACTTCAATTACCCTAATATAGACTGGGAACACTACTCAAGCCCAAACACCCTAGCCCAAAAGTTCCTGGAATTCATAAACTCAAATGCCATGGAACAACTAGTCACCATCCCCACAAGAGGAGAAAACATACTTGATCTCATCATCACGAACATGGGAGCACAATGTTCAACACCGAAGTATACCCCTCACTGGTGAGATCAGATCACAAACTAATCTCGCTGGAGGTCCTCATCCCACCCCACCTGAAATAAAAAGACCACAGTAAAGAACTTCTCAAAGCCGACTTCACACTTCTAAAGACTAGTGTGGTCTCCTTTAAGGCCCCGAGCCGGGAAAACAGTACTCAAGCCGCTGAATCACTTACAAATGCCTTCTACCAGCACCTGCAGGACTGCATGGATAAGGCAATCCCAAGCAAAACAAAGACTCTTTGTACCAAAGGCAAGCGTCCAGTCTGGTGGACCCCAGCCATAAACAAACTCTACAACAAAAGGAGGAAGCTACTACAAGATAGAGCAAAATCCTTAAAAGGTAAGACACCCTTGATCACTATAAGTAAAAAACTAAGAACTCTCATAAAATCATCCAAAGCAAATTTTGAGAGAAAAATAGCTAAAGACTCAAAAGACAATCATAAGGCCTTCTTTAGCTATGTTAGAAACCTGGGAGGAAACTCCCAGATATGCTCAGAACTAGTTCAAAATGATGTGAAGATTACTGATCCTACAGACATTGCCAACATACTGGCTGACAGGTTCAGTGCAAACTTCTCCCCCCCAAAAGGAGAGATATCTATACCAGGCGATTGTAGCCCCCAAACATCTCCAACGCCCAAGTGAGAACTGCTCTCTCCAAAGCAAAAACACAGCATCCATGGGACCTGATGGTGTCCCCGGCTGTGTGCTCCATGAACTCAATGAGGAATTAAACCCACAGCTAGGACAGCTGTTTAATCATAGTCTTACCTCTGGATACGTACCCAGGGAGTGGCGCACTGCAACTGTGGTCCCACTTCACAAAGGCGGTGCCTCCACCGACCCTGGAAATTACCGGCCCATTAGCTTGACAAGCCTTATCTGCAAAGCCATGGAGAGGATCATAATGGACCTCATAAATAAAGACATAGGGAATTTGCAGACTTTGGATCCATCCCAGTTTGGCTTTGTCAAAGGCAGATCATGCCTTCTAAACTTGGTTGACTTTTTCGAAACAGTCACCAAAGCCATTGATGAGGGAAAGGCAGTCCATGCAGCCTACCTCGATCTGGCAAAGGCCTTCGATACAATACCCCACTCGGGTATCATTGAAAAACTCATCAGCTTAAATGTTAACCCATATATCACAAGATGGGTTGCAAACTGGCTGAGTGACAGAACCCACAGGGTCAGAGTTGCTGGCGCCATGTCAGACTCAAAGCCTGTCACAAGTGGTGTACCACAGGGCTCAGTCCTGGGCCCACTCTTGTTTGGCATCTACTTTTCCGAAGTACAAGCAAACACAGGAGGGTTATGGCTGACAAAGTTTGCAGATGACTGCAAACTGGGCCATAGTAGAAAACACATCTGACACAGATATCCTTCAGAAGGGTCTCACAGAAACGGATAACTGGTGCCAGAGCCATGGCCTAAAGTTAAATGCCAAAAATGCATAGTCATACCCTTCGGGAAAAACAAGGTTACCCCTAGCTACCAAATAGGTGGCAATCCACTGAGCACAGAAGAAGTTATCAGGGACCTGGGGACCCAGGTTGATAGTAGTCTGTCATTCGACACCCATGTAGCTAAAGTAGTTAGGAAGACCTTCTACATTGCCCACCTTATCATGAAGGGATTCTCATCTAGATCAAGGGAGGTCATAGTCTCCCTATACTCATCACTCATCAGACCAATGATCGAGTACAATGCTCCATTCGGAATGTATCTGACCCGACACTTGCAGCAGCTGGAGAGGCCACAAAAGTTCCTCACCAAAAGGATAAAGGGTCTCAAACATCTGTCCTATGCTGCCCGAATGAAAGAACTCCAGCTCTATTCAGTCGCCACGCTTGCTCAGAGGTGACCTTTGCCTAACATACAAGGCCATGTCAAACCCAGATTTGATGAATATGCTTCACCTCAAAAAATCTAGATCCTTCAGAGCCACAAGGGCGGGAGACTTAAACCTCAACATGGCTATTAATAGGACGTGCTGGAGGGATAGATTCATCACCCAAAGACTCCCTATGCTGTGGAATAAAATCCCGGTATATGTGAGGCAGAGCACCTCGCTGGCCTTGTTCAAGAGAAATCTTGACCAATGGATGGGAGATCGCAGATATACCCCAGGGATTACCTCAGTGTCACTGCTCGACAGAGGCACAGCAAAATAATGGGTATAGTTCCCCATACTAAAGGGGTGGCGTAAGCCACAAAACTATGGGCTAGGCTTGTAAATACCCTCGGGCAGATAGCCTAGTATGAACCTATGAACCTATGAACCTATAAACACGTGGTAGTTGAGAGCACTAAATGGAAGCTGCAGTTCAGCAACAGTCATGCAAGGTAATATTATAGCACAGTATTATACACCAGAAGCTAGTTAACAGCAGTAATAACCATGAACTGTCTTCCACAGAGACATGATCTGCAGCACAATCACACTGTGCATAATTTACCTGATTTATAGCTGCATTATTATGCTAAAACACACACTTACTGAGACCATAAGGTTGCTGCTTGTCTTTCGGCTTTTCCCAGTAAGAGGTCACCACAGCAGAACTCCAGTCCTCTAATGATTGGCAGTAGATTTTTATGAAACACCAAGGTGCCAGCTCGACACCCAACCTTCAACAAAGGCATGCCCATTTACACACGTATGTCTTTCAAACACTTACTAAACCACGGGGAGGACATGCAGACTTCACACAGAAGGCACTCCCAAACCCAGTTGAGAATTGAACCGAGAACCTCTTGCTGTGACGTAACAACTCTACCGCTGTACCACTGCGGTTGTTCACTGAGACCACACAGAGGTTACTGATAAAATATAGAACACATTCAGATGGATACAATGTCTGCATAGCAAAACAATGAAAAATGACCCATTTAGCAACAACATGTAACACACCATGGTGTCAGTGATAAAATCTTGCTTTATCAAAAAGTGAGCATTCAATAACATAATGAACGAAGCAGCAAAATATGGAATATGTTGTTAGCTGTAATGTGAAACAATGATAAGATATACTAAAGTATACTAATGGTATGTACTGCATATCTGGTGGTATGACTCATTGTAACTTCCCTTAGAATCATGGTTATATATCCTCACAGTTAAAGTGTTATAAACCATTATAATGTTGAACATCAATGTTACCTCAAGCACATTGATTAAAAAGATGTATCCTATAGAGTGATGCATTTTAATGTGGGGAATATCAGTAAGGCAGTATCCCACAACATTAACAAAAAGGGATAAGATGTTGTTGTTTGTCTTTTTCCTGGTAAGGGGTCACCACAGCGGAACTGCGATCCACTAATGATTGGCAGTAGCTTTTATGAAACGCTGAGGTGCCAGCTCGATGCCCAACCTTCAACAAAGGCAGGCCCATTTACGCACACATGTCTTTCAAACGCTACCCAACCGCGGGGAGGACATGCAGACTCCACACAGAAGGCAGTCCCAAGCCAAGAATCGAACAGGAGAACCTCTTGCTGTGAGGTAACAACGCTACTGCTGTACCACCGCAGAATACACAAAAAGGGATATGATAAGAGCAGATAAATTAAAGATGATGGAAACATGCAGGAAAACTAAGGTAAACTAATGGGGTGTGGAGAAGGTAGGATAGCTTGCACAGGAAAGCTTTTTTTGGATGGCTAGTTCCCTCTTTCATAAAGAGATGCATAAGGTGGGAAAGGGAGTAAAGACAAGAATGAGGGCTAGGGGTTATGAAGCTGAGTTTCTGGACAGTAGGACAGGGATGCACAAATATACACAGGATAGCGCAGATCAAAAAGGGCTGATTGGACACAGAAGAGGAATGCAAGAAAGGGAGAGAGCCATTCAAAAGTGGATTGAAAAGTGGTGCTTATGATGATGAAAGTAGAAACAGGGATCAGGTGGGCTCTCATAGGTGAAGCAGATCCCATCACTGCAGGCTCTCAAGCATGGACTCCAGCAGTGATCAGGCAGGTAGGTGTTATCACTTATTAAAAGGGTCACAGTGGGATGTCATGGCTGTATTGCCAAGATTGTAAGCATAAGTTGTAAATTGTATTACAGAAACATTTGGTCTAACTAATGTTTCTTACAGCAACTGAGGTAAGCTTTGGAACTTAGCAGTGTCACATCGCTGTAAAATGCATGTTCATTACATGCTTGCTTTACTTGGGGGGGGTCTACATACAACCATCTCTATACATTGCTGGTGTGTTACAGGTTGCATACTTAACATTGACTGGTGACACTGTGTCAAGAGATGCACAGCTCACCACTGATTCTGGACCTAGTACTGAAAAGTAACACCACACTTACAACACCTGCAAAGAGAGTTGAGGGTTCATGCAGTATTGACATGCAGGTATCAGTCAAAGCCCCTTGCACAAAGGGCAAAGTTCCAGCAGGTTCAGAGCTGTTACAAGGGGAATTGACAAAACCTATTTGCATTGCGTGTATGGTATTTCAGGAGATCATACAGGTGGTGAAAACATACCTCAGTCAGGCATCCATTGCTAAGAAAAGGCCACAGTCTGGATAATATCAAGTGGCAGGTGAAAGTCTTGCATAATTGTCACATGCATATTGTGATGGGAAATACATGATGTACTTCAAGGACTCCCGCAAGTTGTGAAATCCAACAACTTGTTGATCAGTCAGAGGGAAGGCTAGCCTACATTCATGAAGCCATTCAAGACTTGATATAAATGCTAGCTTGAGATATGATGGTGCTGATTGGTGCAGTTGTGAAGCACTGTGGCAATGCCAGCACATACCACTCATTTGCCATGCCTGCAATATCATCATAGGTGTAGAACTGGCTGCCCAAAGGGTGTCTCACAGGATGCTTCCATACATTGCATTATTGCTGCTCAGAAGAGTGATGTGGGTCATGTCAGTATTGTATCCATCATCTGCATGATACTCTGAGGGGAATGTTTGCAACCTTCTGTGTCATCATACTAGGCAATGACAACAGTAGCAAATGAAATGGTCCTACACCATGTCACCATCTGTATCAGTATCTGGTTACTTCCATCACTTTCACTTTATGTCAGTGCATCAAAGACTTCTGTTTGGTGATATGCATCCCTGAGGATCCTGACCTTAAGTAACTCGCTAAAGGTATGCTTGTCATGCCATCACCTGACCTTCGATCACTTGCAGTGTGTGCATGCAGTCCTGGAATACAGTCAAAGAGTCCAATGTCACATATGCAAATGATGATAGCTTTACCACCTGATAGGTTGAACCTTTTGTGAACATGTAATAGAAGCTAATTGATACTGTATGTAAGTAATGCACTGTCTTATTAGGTCACACAGGTCAGAATTAAAAAATCACCTAATATGTGTGTATTATTTTTATCTATGTACCTAAGCCACATGGACCCTATCATGGTAAATTGTTGCCTGCTACACAATAATATTAATTGTACTTTATATGCTGTTGTGGTTGGTTGTGGCTTGAGAACCTGTCTTCATTTCCAGAATCCTGTGTTTATGCTACTTCTGCTTTGGGATGGTGCATCTGTGTTGCCTGTTTTTAGATGATCATAATATGTAGCATTATAATTACCATAACATTCTAAATGGCTTTTCTGGTGTGTACTGCAGGGAACCTCAGCAGGGTCCAGGCACTGAAAGTGCGATATTCCTAGTCTAAAAACATGCTCCACCATAACCCTGCTCTGCATGTGTGCGTCATTATACTAACCTGCACTTGCTGTTGGATAGTAAATTGGGGTCATGTATCTTGGCTTCATTGGGTAGATGTGTGTCCTCTGCTCTAAATATGAAGTAGTATATCGAATTTCGTGACTCAGTTTTCAGTGCAAACAGCATAATTGCTCACCACTTAAAAGTGCAAATATTAACTAAATAAAAACATGAAACATGAATATTGCTGTTCAAGTAGTAAAGTGTTTTCCTGTACTCCTACCATTTGTATATGTATATGTAGGTATATATACAGTATATATATATAGATAGATAGATTAACCCCAGCATTGCTGTAGATTGTAGAAAGAGGAGTTCTCTGACATGCAGCAGCATCATGTCAAACTTAGAATACATTTAGATAAAGTTGCACAATTGTTTTCAAACTTCAAGGTACTGAAGACAGAACAGATTCTTGCTCTCAGAATAAGGAAGCCGCATCCTCAATATATATTGTGTTAGATAGTCATGCATTTTGTTATGATCTTTCTTAGCAGTCAGATGAGCTTGTCTGATATGTCGTTCATGTGGAAAACATGAAAAGTCTGGGCAGAACGTGACTGTCATGAACTATAGCGCCATGGCTTGTATCACTGAGAACTGCATAATGTACATGGAGATTGGTCTTAAGAGCATAAAGCAAATGCAGACTACTGCCTCAGGTTATGACCAACACCTGTCACACCCAAATAAGCTTTGCACTGAACAAATGTGGAGTGAATTTATCGTCATTGGCTTCCCATGATAAGACTGACATCGCCCTCAACCCAGTGCTTTCTAGTGGTATCATACCCACAGTAATTGAAACATGGGTCAAGATAATTTTGTATATACATACATATATATATGTATGTGTGTGTATACACACACACACACACACACACACACACACACACACACACACACACACACACACACACACACACACACACACACACACACACTGAAACATTTCTAGGGTAGTGTTCCTTTTCTTGTCTTTACGGGAATATGCTGCTAAAAGCTATACCAATCTTACATACCAAGAACACATTTCTTCAAAAACAAGCTGACTGTGATGTTATTAGATGGGAGTTACAGCTTAAGGGGTCAATTTTTGTAGTTCAGATATGAACAGGTAATAAGTCACTTAGTTCAGAGATTATTCTTGTATATTAATACACAGTGCATTAATAATTACACCACCAGGCACAGTGTGTTGAAATTAAATAAATAAATAAAGCCGATTAATTAAATAAACCAAAATAAATTATGTATATTTTAAGATTAAGTATAGAACAAAATATGTACTTTACAACTGACATACAGTTTTATTGTGGCTTTATCCTTTTTTACTGTACTTTTTAATGTTTGTTAAAACATGTTCTGTAGTATTTATATAGCATACTGGCTGTTACAGCATTGCTAAAGCATTTCTGGTATCTGGTTAAGTGTTTTCTTCTTATTTTCCTAAATGTTGCTGCTGTCTAATACATTTTTGGTCAAGTGTTTGCTTCTAAAAACCAGTGGTAGTAGTTATGTGACACAGGATTACACTGCTGCAATGTTCTAGAAGTAGGTACCATTGGCTAAATTCCTGGAAGTAGGCACCGTTGGCTAAATTCTTGGAAGTAGGCACCATTGGCTAAATTCCTGGAAGTAGGCACTGTTGGCTAAATTCTTGGAAGTAGGCACCATTGTCTAAATTCTTGGAAGTAGGCACCGTTGGCTAAATTCTTGGAAGTAGGCACCATTGGCTAAATTCCTGGAAGTAGGCACCGTTGGCTAAATTCTTGGAAGTAGGCACCGTTGGCTAAATTCCTGGAAGTAGGCACCGTTGGCTAAATTCCTAGGTAACTTCCTATTAGTTATTCCATTTTCCCTTCTGCAGTACACAGTGTTGGATGCTGCTCCTTACGCTGACTTGTTATGCTGTACTAGACAGATGTAGAGTCAGACTCTCTACAAACAACCCTGCCATTCTTATACCCACTAAGTGGCGATAGCTGTCCACTAATTAGAGTTGGGCCCGGGAGTATTTTAGATAAGAGTGGGCTGTTCTCATTCATCTCATCCTTTTTATTTTTCCCTCTTACACTACAAAACAAGTTATTTTAGAATAACTTCTTAAGCTACATTCCCATAATATTGCGTATCCCTTCAAGTATCCACTTATTAATAAATTGTTATATTCTTGCACTTAAATAGAATTTCACCAAGCTTGTGCACCATTGATTGGCAGCCTTATAGCACTTGATATACTAAGTCAGCGCACCACTGTATGATGCTCACAGACAATGAATTATTGCCTAATTTGTCACTATCTATATATAAGACATGGAAGTACTTAGCTAGATTGTTAACCTCCCTTTCACAAACATATATGACTTGCAAGCAACACATAAAATCACTGCATTCCATATAAATACTGAGTGAATTATTATATGCTGATGCCATTAAAAAAGTCCCTTCCTGAGCTTATAAGACCTAGTTAATTTGCAATTCATCATAAAGCAAACACTACAACACCTGTGAGCACTAGCATAGTAAAGGGTCACCAGGTAATTAACCATGCTAAAACGAGTGCACATATACACCCTTCTGATAGATATGTACTAGTGATTTGTAACTCCATTGTCAGACACACCGACTCAACTCGCACAAGGCTGGACAAACAGAGGGTAATAGTGAGTTATCTTTCAGGAGTCAGGCTCTCTGACATATCAAGGTCCCTAAAAATCTTTAATCCAAATAGGCCTATGGCATGGTATTGACCCGTGTGTGTGTGTGTGTGTGTGTGTGTGTGTGTGTGTGTGTGTGTGTGTGTGAATGACACAACAAATAGAACCCTGAGGAATGTGCAGTGAGACATGACAGAGCTCTACATGCATGATACAAATGCAGATAAGACCCTATTTTTGAGAGGAATCCTTCGTTCTCCACGAATGATACCAAAGTACAGGGGAAAAAGGATTAGCTTCAATAACTGACTGTATAGTTGATGGCATTCTATGGAGATCCAGTGTGTGTCTGGATGTGAGATGATGCTAGACAGTCACACTTACTTTGCCATGGATGGCTTGCATCTTTCATTCCAAGGCGTCTTCATACTGTCTAAACCCTCTGCTCTTCCCATAGAGCCTTTTTAGGCAGAGTCCATCTAATGGATTACCCAACCTAAGAAAAGCAAATCAGGCACCAAACCACACCAAGGTGGCTTTGCTCATCACCCGGAGTCTGAATAACAAAATAGCCTGATCTTGATGCCCTGCTACATTTGGAATACATTAATATGTGTTATTAGCGAAATTTGGTGTAAAAGTACAGAAAACACTCTATCCATTTCAGGGTTTTGTGCCTACTATGCTTTTTAACTAGATGTTGACTACAGTGCAGTATCCATATTTGTTATGGACCATATCACTTCTAGGCAGATCCTTAGAGTCTTGAAGACTGAACTGATTGATATCCAAATCACATTAAGCAAGACCAACTATCACTTCACATGACAGCATGTTACGTGACCTCCCATGCTCCCAGAAAATGATGTTAGGTTCCTAAAATACGAAATGAACTTCATATTAACAGGAATTACATTATCCTAACAGACTTTAATTACCCGATGATAAACTGGACGATCTATACCGCAAATATAGGTTACTTACAAAAATGTCTTGAGTTCTTAAACAAAAACTCCCTGGACTTAATTGTCCAGGAACACACTAAAGAGCAAAATATTTTTGACCTGATCTACCATCTCCCAGTACTCCCTTCTCTATTTAAATTATTCACTAACTGGTAACATTTTCCTTCAAAGTCTTCAGTTAGATTCAAACATCACAAAGTTCAGAGACTTTATCTGTACAAATATTCTACAATTCTACAATGAAATTTCAAAGTTAAAGTTTAATAGTATTACCTAAAATACTTAAAAGAACAAGTAGTTATGCAGACAAACTCTATGCATACCTCGATAAATGAACTGACCAGGCACTCCCTACCAGATCCAAATAAAAGTGGAATTTTAAAAGTAACTAGCTTTGTGGTCCATCTGTATAAATGAATGTATATATGCAAACTTAGTAAGTCAGAGGCTCATAATATTGGACCTGACTTCTGAAAAATAGATGCCAATGAGGACTGGACCCATCATACAGCCCTGGAGGACTCCGCCGGTGACTGTCCTCTTTGAGGAGGTGGTCTCTCCAATCCTAACTTTCTAGGTCCTGTCTGTGGGCCAGCTAGCTATCCAGTGAGTTACTTTAGGGATTATGCCTAATTCCATGAGATGGTTTGCATTGCCTAAGTAGGGTATTGTATCAAATGCCTTAGCTAGTCAAGGTAGGTAGTATGCACCATATTTCTCTCATCCATTGCCTTGGTGACTTTCTCAAAGAAGCCCACCAAGTTCAAAAGGCATGACCTGCTTTTGAGGAAATCATACTGGGCTGGGTCCAGTGCTGAAGATTTCTTATGAGGGATGACCATGGCAGTCGTCCATTTGTGTGACACTAAGCATGTGCCGAAGTTGAATAATGACACAAGTGGCCTGGATGGCTCATATTTTAGATGCATACTGAGATATTATTGGAGCTCATTGAAACTGTATTATTGGCCTTATAGAGCACATCTAAATCTTACTCCCTACTGATAATTGGAGGGATTATGTTAGATATTATTTCCTTGTGGGGTGCTGTGTGTGTGTGTGTGTGTGTGTGTGGGGGGGGGGGGGTAAAGCTGCTGCTGCATTTAACAGCCAGAATATTTGCCATAACTCATGGTTCTGTGAACACTCCCCCATTTACCAACAGTTCAAAACATTATTATGTGCTGTCTTTGAGGTTTTGGACATATCTAAAGAAGGTCTTATAGATGTCCTTGGCCTGGAACACTATCTTTACCTCAAATTTGCTTTGTTGGACTTAATTAGTCCACTTAGTTGTCTATTCAGTTTGATGAGAGAACTGATATCTTTTTTTTAGTGTTACACTTCCTAATTTTAGCTATAACTTTTTTCTTTTCTTGTATAACCTATTTAATTTTTGGATTCGACCAGGGTGGCTTGTTACTGAGTTACTTTTATGCTTACTTCTGGTAGGTACAGCAGCCTCTGTGTAATCATTGACATGGCTGTACAGAGTTTCTGTGAATAATTCCACATAGGCTGTTGGGTTATCTGTGTTTGGAGGGGCTTGAAATTTTGACAGGGTATCACCTCCAGTACAGCTGTTTTGAGTGTGTACCTGTAACTCCCAATGGTTGTGACTTGTGCCTTTAAAAAAGGGATGATTTTCTATTAAACCCCTACCAATTGGTGCGTACGTGCTTCAGGTGAAGTACACTGCAGTAGCAGCATAGGCTGTATTTTAGTTGAAGAAAAAAAATAAGTACGTGTAACCCATAATAATACATTTAACAAGAAATTAAACAGTAGTTACGTTGGAATAGTTGCAAAAAGGAGAAAAATGTAAAATACAAAGCTCTGAAGGGTGTGATCCATGGACATTATGTGTATAAACAGGTTAAACAGATAACGCAGGCAGCACAGACCACGCCATACTTCAGTTACTGTAGGCTTCAGTTTGTAGTAGAAATTCCAGAAGTCCAAATGGTGAAGCATTAAACCTCAGTCTGTATTGTAGAATCCAAACACCGCCACGTTATGGACAAGTATTGGCGAACAAATGTCATTTACCTTTTGACGTACATCTTGTCCATGCAAAAGAGGCTACATGACTGGTGAGATAAATGTTTCCGTTGTATAACAGTTCTAGTGCAGATTCGTACACAGCCTATTGATTTTCCCTGTCGTTGGCTGCAATGATTGAAAAAATGCATTTTGACCCATGAAACATACATATATAAACAATCCCTTTCAAAAATGTTGATGTTTGTGAGTGACTTTGAAGTAGTAAAAGGAAATACCCTAGGTTATTACAATTGTGTTAAAAACTTAGAAACTACATGCTGTACTTTTGAGAAGTTCTGTAATATAAATATGTAATTAGTGCAGCAGATATCTTACAAGTTTGTAGTGAAGACCAGACCAGCGGCAAGTGGTAGGGGTTTAACAGAAAAGTACCAAAAAATGAAGTTATTTCCTTACAGTTCTAACAAATACTCATTGACAGAGGTCAAATATCAAAACAATTGTGCTTGCCATCATGTATGCTTCAAGATAAAATATTCTGATGCCTTTTATGTAACATGGTTTGGGAATTATTATTGCAAATATGAACAAATATGAACAAGCAGTACTTGACGCCTAGAGGCACAGTAGGAGTTAACTGCAGAAACTCCTGGAGGAGCACTCAGCTGTAATCTGATATTACAGAATTGATTCTCATTTCAAAGAAGACTGCTTTGTGGTCTACTGTACAACAATAAACAAAATAAACTAGCAAATAAACAAAACAAAAGGCACAATGCACAATACTAGAGTATAACTTATTTTTACCACATCAGGTACCTCAGCATTTCACCTTCAAAGGATAAATTACATATCATGAAACAACTCCATTTATACCTAGTGCTCCCTGCTGATTGGCTAAAAAAATGCATCCATTTAAATTACATCTTTAAATACATTTTAAATACATTTAGATGCTTACATTTACATTTATAAATTCTCAATAAATACAAATGCAATAACACATACAATATTATCATGTTTAATAAATGCACTTTGTAAAATACAGAATATAAACCATTAAATATTTTCAAAGGGTCTATATTATATCCTCGAAAGCTGCAAACAGAGAACACTATTTACAGCGAAAATGCCGTGCAGCGAACTGTAAATAGTGAGATCGCACTACAGTGAAGATCGGAAAATTCGTCCTTTCATCACTGTAGTGCCATCTTGGAATGGGTATTTATGCAATAGCGAATTCAATGCACAGCATTTTTGCTGTAAATACCATTTGCTGTTTACAGCTTTTGAGGTCCAGCGCTTCCTGGAATTTATCAACTCAAATGCCCTGGATCAGCTGGTAAACTCCCCTATCAGAGGTGAAAACATATTGGACTTGGTCATCACCAACATGGGTGACAGGTGTTCCACACTGGAGGTCAACCCATCATTGGTTAGATCAGACCATAAACTAATCACTCTGGATGTTCACACCACACCACCACCTCCAACCAAGGAAACCACAGTGAAAAACTTTTCTATAGCAAACTTCACCTTACTTAATACAGAGGTGGTAAGTTTCACAGCCTGCATGCTAAAGGATAACAGTGTCCAAGATGCAGGAACCTTTACAAATGCACTCTATGAGCACCTACAAGGATGCATGGATCGTGCCACCCTAGCAAAACCAAGACTCACTCCCCTAAGAGATGGAAACCAGTCTGGTGGACCCCTGCCATAAACAGACTATACAATAGAAGGAGGAAACTAGTTCAGAAAAAAAGCAAATCCCAAGAAGGAAAGACATCCCTAATCAGTATCAGTAAGAAACTAAGGTCCCTCATAAAATCCTCCAAGGCTAACTTCAAAAGAAAAATGGCCAAGGATTTGAAAGATAACCACAAAGCCTTCTTTAGCTATGTCAAGAAGCTAAGTGGCAACTCACAGATATGCTCTGAGCTAGTGCAAAATAGCACAAAATATACTGAAAATATACTGAACCCACTGATATTGCCAACATCCTGGCAGATAGATTCAGTGCAAACTTCACCCCCCTCTCACCCCCAAAAGGGCCCACAACAATACCGGAAAAGTGTAGTGTCCCGGAAATCACAGACGCACAGGTGAAAACAGCCCTTTCAAAAGCCAAAAGCACAGCGTCAGTGGGGCCAGATGGTGTCCCAGGCTGCGTCTTGCACGAACTACAAAACGAACTAACCTCCCACCTAAACACACTGTTCAGCCTCAGCCTCTCCACAGGCTAGGTGCCCATAGAATGGTGCACAGCAACGGTTATTCCGCTCCACAAAGGAGGGGCCACAACTGACCCTGGTAACTATCGCCCCCATAAGCCTGAATAGCCTGGTCTGCAAGGCTGTGGAGTGCATCATCATGGAACTCATCAACAAAGACATTGGGAACCTCCAAACACTTGACCCGACCCAGTTTGGCTTTGTTAAGGGCAGATCATGTTTACTAAACCTGGTTGACTTATTTGAGACAGTCACCAAGGCCATAGATGAGGGGAAAGTAGTTCACACAGCCTACCTTGACCTCGCCAAGGCTTTTGACACCATTCCCCACTCGGGAATTATAGAAGAACTCACCAGCCTGAACATAAACCCCTACGTCACAAGATGGGTTGCCAACTGGCCTACAGACAGAACTCAAACAGTAAGAATAGTGGGCTCCAGGTCTGACTCGAAACCAGTCACAAGTAGTGTCCCACAAGGCTCGGTCCTGGGACCCCTACTGTTCGGCATATACTTCTCAGAAGTACAGGCAAACACAGGAGGACTATGGCTAACCCAGTTCACCAATGACTGCAAACTGGGAGCCATAACTGACTCTCTGGCTGACATGGTCATTCTCCAAAAGGGCCTTACTGAGACGGACACCTGGTGTCAAAGTCATGGTCTCAAGCTAAATGCCAAAAAATGCATAGTCATCCCTTTTTGGGAAAAACAAAACACCCATGAATTACCACATAGGTGGCAGCCCCCTTAATACAGAAGAGGTAATAAGAGATCTGGGGACCCAGGTAGATAGTAATCTCTCCTTTGACAATCATATTGCCAAAGTAGTTAGGAAATCCTTTTATGTAGCCCATCTAATTACTAAATGGTTTGCATCTAGAAATAAAGAGGTTATAGTGCCCCTCAACTCGTCACTCATCAGACCAATCATAGAGTACAATGTACCATTTGGGATGTACCCCACAAGACACTACCAACAGCTGGAAAGACCACAAAGGTACCTCACCAACAGGATTACTGGCCTCAAACATATGTCCTATGCAGCCCAACTGGAAAAACTCCAGCTGTACTCAGTCGCATATCACTTACTCAGAGGTGATCTCTGCCTGACTTACAAAGCCATGTCCAACTCGGAATTGATGGACATGCTCCACCTAAAGACATCCAAGTCACTGCAAGCCAATCGCTCTAGTGAGCTAAACCTCTCCACAACAATAAATAGAACATGCTGGAGGGATAGATTCCTGTCACAAGGACTCCCCATGCTTTGGAACAAAATTCTTAACTACATTAGGCAGAACCCCTCACTAACACTCTTCAAGAGAAACCTTGACGAGTGGATGGGTAACAGAAAATACACCCCTGGGATCACTTCATTGGCTCTTCTTGACAGAGGCACAGTTAATTAATCAATGGGTTGGCGAAAGCTGATACAATCTGGCTAGGCTTATAAATGCCCTCGGGCAGATAGCCTAGTACCTACCTATGAACCTATATAATATAGACCCATTTTCAAATACATTTGTTTCAAGTAATAATTTTGAATTTAAGTAATATTCAAGTTAACTTCAAGCCTAAAACCCTTTGGATACAATGCCCTGAAGTTAAGAATCATTTTACTTTCCAGATTCAATAACCTCATAGCAAAATCTCCCCCTCTTACCATACAAGGCTGACCCAACACACAAAACAACAAAATCTCATCAGAACCTCAATGAGCAGTATGGAAATGTTCAGCAATGGGACTATTCATATTTATAGTTTGAATATCACCCAAAAATTCCAGAATTCTAACCTACACCATTCTCTTGGTCTAATCAATGTACCACTTAATAGTCTCACAACCACACCACAAAATGTACACTACCCCACAAGAGCTACAATTGAAACACCCTTTTAAAATAAATTTCCTGCCATTAATGCATGTTCCTGACAAATTCTTGACTTTTTTGCAAATCTTACAATGACCACGGTGGAATGTGCCCTCACATTTAAATCTTCCATAACCACTACCATACCTTAAACTCAGCAACTCTTTAAGATTTAAATACCTCCCATATGAAAATTTTAACATTTTTAGGAAACAAATGCCCAAAC